>NC_087151.1:9805000-9825000 GCF_035594125.1 Scylla paramamosain | reverse complement strand
ATAAATAAACAAATAAATAAATAAAAAAAATAATAATAATAACAATTTTCAAAGATAATAATATCAAGTTCTTACAACCTCACTTGAATGTAAGATATAAATAATCTCTCAGCTTAAATGAATTTTTAAATAACCTGTATCAATTCATAGTAATTTTCTTATTTTTTAACGTCAGCCCCGGAGTAGTGTTTTTCCGCGCTCTCCAATATCAGCGTTATGTAACTTACGTTTGTTTTGCAGGGAGGACCAAGAGCAAGTCGGGGTCAGCCAGGGGAACCACCAAGGACTTCGTGCACAAAGCTTTACAAACAAACTCATCACGGGGAATGACGCGGCCGTCTGGCTGAAGGGGTGAGGCAAGTGATGCACACTCCAATATACGAGGAGGAGGACGAGCGGCGGCAGGAGGGTGAAGACAACTAGGAAGTGACTCGTGTCTGACCTGTAATGGGTGTTTTTGATTTCCATTTATATAACTACTACTACTGTATTATTGCTGATTAAAAAAAAAAAAAAAGAATTATGAAGCTATTTTAGATGATGACATTTACTTAAACATATTAAGAAAATACGTGTAGGGTTAAGAGAAAGTTGCCTTTTCTATAACGTATTTCCTCCTTCCCATTTTCTTCTCTTTTTTTCTCCCTCTTGTCTATCTTTACCATTCTCATTTTATGAACGAAAAAAAAAAGAATGAAAAGAAAAATATACAATTAAATAAACGTACGAGGAAAAAATCTTGAAATCTAGCTGAAACGTAAAGAAACCATAAAAATCTTACTTTCATTATTTTGAATAAACCAGATATACTAAAGTCATGCTTGCGTAATGATAAAAGCTCTAAGAATAAATTAAGATGAAAATTATTGCACGAGTCTTAGATGAAAGAGATAAAATACTAGTTAACGCCGGCACCGATGAGACAGATGTGATTAGGGATGAAAAGCTTAGACACTCCTGTTAAGCGACGCTTTAGTAGAAAGGAGGGTAGACAGACAAGTTAAGAAAAAGATACAACACGGCGAAAACTATAAAATGTTTGAAGACAATAATGCTCGAAAGGTAAAATAATTAAACACACACCTACTCCAACCGCCACCCACATCCACCCACCCACCCACAACTTTTCGGAGCTCAAGTTTCCAACAACAGGAGTGTAAACAGTGTCCAGGCACACCCAAACACTCCGTTGAGGTTATCTGGACTCATCGCCGCCTGGCACTGGCTTCTCCGTGACGAGGGGAAAAAAAGCAGCTTACCAGACGACACTTTGCACTTGTTTGTTTTAAGTCACGCAGCTGCACGGCGGTTATAAAGGTGGTGTAGCCGAGGCGGGTGGTCACTACCTGGGAGAGAAGAGAAAGGTCAGTAAATGAGTGTGTTCTTTTCTAATTGTTCTTACTTCATGTTGTTTTTTTATGTGGTTGAGCAAAGTTTGTCATGTCATGTCGTTTTGTTACTAATTTATGTTTCTTTTTACTCTTTCTCTCTCTCTCTCTCTCTCTCTCTCTCTCTCTCTCTCTCTCTCTCTCTCTGTTTCTCTGTCTCTGTCTTCGTGTGTGTGTGTGTGTGTGTGTGTGTGTGTGTGTGTGTGTGTGTGTGTGTGTGTGTGTGTGTGTGTGTGTGTGTTCGTGTGTGTGTGTGTGTGTGCGTGTGTGTGTGTGTGTGTGTGTGTGTGTGTGTGTGTGTGTGTGTGTGTGTGTGTGTGTGTGTGTGTGTGTGTTCCTTTATACTTAAATCTAACTCCTTATAACTGCACGCTTTACATGAAGAATGAAAAAAAGTGCAAATAATTCATACGACAAACTCTGCAGACAAACACATTTTCCTTTAAAAATGTAATCAAGAAGAAAATATGATTAACCTCAAAACTTGCACTTCGTCTCCCAATCTGTTAAAAGAAACAAAACAAAATAAAGGAAATGTGATATAAAATTCCACATTCAAAGCATTCCTCTTCGACATCCTCAGTCTAGCTCAGTCTGTGCTTCGTCTCCTAGCCTGCTAAACACACAAAGGAAAATATAACCAATGTAATAAAGATTCCACCATCTAAAGCATTCCTCCTCCATATCCTCTGCCTAGCACGTGGTCTTGAAGAGATGGAAAACCCAAGGATCTCCACTTTCACAAGTAATTACATCTCTTAGAGAGAGAGAGAGAGAGAGAGAGAGAGAGAGAGAGAGAGAGAGAGAGAGAGAGAGAGAGAGAGAGAGAGAGAGAGAGAGCAAAAACCCCACCACCGTCCTTGACTTGTTCTCCATGCACTCGATGCCCGCCCTCCCCCCGTGTTGTCATTCCCGCCACAGTGGTGCCGCAACACACACACACACACACACACACACACACACAGCATGCTCGGCTCACAGCCGAAAAGGCCCGGGTTCCAATTCCGGGTGCAGCGAGGCAAATGAGCGAGCCTCTTATGTGTAGCCCCCTGTTCACCTAGCAGGAAGTAGGTACGGGATGCAATCCGAGGGGTTGTGAGTTGTGACCTCGCTGTCCCGGTGTGTGGTGTGAGTGATCTCAGTCCTACCCAAACGGCCAGTACAAGCTCTGAGCTCTTTCCTTAGGGGAACGACTGACTGGGTGACCAGCAGACGACCGTAGATGAATCACACACACACACACACACACACACACACACACACAATGAAAAAGAGCGAGCTTATTCAATATCACCAACTGAGAGGAAGCACCACAATCACGGTAGGCGCAGGTGTGGCGAAATGGTGAAAAAAGTCAGTGTAAAAAAAAATTATCTGCTGTAATATTAGAAGTGGTAATCCCGGAATGCAGCATAAAAAGGCTGTAATGATAAGATATCACATTCTCCCTTAATGTTGTTGATCCCATACTACTACTACTACTACTACTACTACTACTACTACTACTGCTACTACTACTGCTACTACTACTACTCTGAAAAATAAGTGACCTCACTGCAAAAGTTTTTAAGAATATTTTTCGTTTTTAAGGACAGAACCTTTTAAAGACGGAGCCCAACACACAGCAAGAAACAAATGTACGACATAAATTTCACGGCAAGTTTATCAGTAATCCGAATCATTTTAACACAACGGACGAGGGAATATGGGAGATGTTTGAGAGAGGGATGCGTTGGTCTCCCTGATTTGCACCGAAGCATCTCGAAGTTTCTGCATTCGAGAGTCCCTCAAGATGCAGATTAACAATACCATAACGCGTTTCTCGTGAGATTTCCATCCAAAACGGCTATGAAATGCTGAAGATGAACTGACGCCATCTTGATATCTGAAATCTGTGACCCACGACTCCATGGTTCGAATCACGATATAATACGCATCACACTCTTCGTGACGTTTCAGACAGCCAGGCTTACCAGCTATAGTGAAAATGTTAGAATCATTCTTAAACTGTGAAATTAAGCGTCCATGAAAGTAAGGATAGTTTTCTGTACGATTTAACCTGTATCCTGTTACAAGGGAAAAAGTCAACAATTAATTAAGTCTTTAAAAACAAAGAGCACTTGCTTCAACTTGCTCCACAATTCACTGGTGTCCCACTCACCCACATCGTCAATTTGTGTTTCCAGCAGGGATGTTTTTCTGGACTAGCCTAATATTGCCGAAGTGATTGCAATATTTAAATCCGGATGATGACAACGATGAAAAATTGTAGATTTGTGTCCATTTTACCTTCGATCAGTGAAGTGTTTGAAAAAGCTTTTGTTAACAGATTAAAGGTGTTCTTGGAAGATTTAAAATTATTATCGGATAATCAATTTGAAGTTCATAATAATGACAACGGAAAACACGTAGTGAAATTTACAGGTGAAGTTTCGCAATAATTTAAAAATAAAATATCATGTTGCTAGCATGTTCCTGGACTATCCACAGCTTGTCCATCTAAGGCTCTACGTGGCCGTCAAATGAAATCATTGTAACGCAGAAGAAATTGATACGGACCATGATAATCTGAGGGAAGCAGGACTCTACAGATTTTACACATTTCTTATGTAATGATTTCAAACTGCTAAAACCAGTAAAACGCCCAGGAAGGCGACTGACGAGCGCAGCTGTGCAGTTGGCGACAATTTCAGGCACCGTGCACATCGCGCATTTGCCTAATATTCAAATCACTCGAGCTCAAAACTTTGCTAGAGCCTATTGGGTGTGCTATACCGTTGGATAGGAAATTTAATTCTGTGTTCAGTGGTATGTGTATCCGTTCTCGTTGAGACAAAAGGAAGTTCGTGGAAATTGCAGAAAACTGACGGTCACTTTACAAAAAAAAATTTATACTGTATTTTGCGCATCCGCGGTATTGTTGCAAATTTAATATTCTTTTTCGTTATAACTTGTATTACTCTTATTAAAAAAAATTGAGCTCGATCAGTTAATTAGTTAAAAGTTGGAATTTAGGCCTCGCGCATGCGCAAAGCTACTTCAAAGTTAACATAAGGAATTTTATTAAAATTATAGCAACATGACACCTCTTAAGTTTCATTAAAATTGGTTGGGTAGTTTTTGAGAAATTCTATTTTCGACACCCTTCTACTTTTTGAAAGTTACCCATTAAATTCACCCAATAGAAGAAATGAAAGCTATATCATATAAAATTGACAGAGTTGTGCTATCATGTGGTGTTAATTTTGTTAGGATCGGCCGCACAGTTCCAGATATTAGCGTTTGAATAACGTTACGGTCGGGATGGCCCGGGCTCAAAATGAAACAACAACCTCCTTAGTAAACTTTGTTTCACTCGTAATTAGAATGCCTACTTCTTGCCTTCTAACTTTTTATTATGATTTATATTCTCTCTCTCTCTCTCTCTCTCTCTCTCTCTCTCTCTCTCTCTCTCTCTCTCTCTCTCTCTCTCTCTCTCTCTCTCTCTCTCCGGTTTTTATGCTTCCCCTACTCTATTGGGGATAGAATGGCGTCTCCTAACGAAGGACTTCTGGTTTTGGCACCAACACACAAAATTTAGAATTATTCACCACAGACAATGTATCAGAAGAAACATTAGCCTGTCTACAATACAGAACAACATAATATAAATTTTCTATACATTGTTTTGGCCCGAAATGTTGTAATTCATTACTAGATTTTTTGTCATTTAGTAATGTTAATTCTTTCCAAGACAATAGTATTTATATAAATTGCTGAGTCAGGTTGTAAGAGAATAAAACTAAACGCATTCATACTGTTCAAATATTTTGCTGATACTTGTCTTTATAAGTGTGTTATTTATCATGTATAAACTATTGCCGTCATTATGATACATATGTGAACATGTGTATAACATATGTGATACATGTGAACTAAATTAATATCCGCTGGGGGGCTCGTGCTCAGCAGAATAATGCATTATAGATGTCTGTATATTAATTCATGAATGTAACTGTTATATGACAATAAACGATAAACGAATTACTATTACAACAACAACAACAACTACTACTACTACTACTACTACTACTACTACTACTACCACCTTCTATCATCGTCACTGCTGATTAGAAAAAGGAGAGAATTGCTAAAACAGGAAGTGATGGGAAAAACACGGGTGGCATCCCTGCACACAGGCGTCAGGGAACCAAGGATGAGTGAAATGTATGATCAAGTTTCGCAAGGGTAATGAATCTGTATAAGACAAGAAGCTTTCATGGGTATAACTTCACTGCACAAGAATGTGCATGCGCGCAATGCTATTTGTACCTGATATATTATTTAGTTTTCATGACGTAATAAGGCTATAAATGAAGTGTGGAAGGTAGTGATCTTTGTCCCTTCGTCGTGATATTGTGCTTCAAAGACTTTAGAGGAAATGGATATCTTTTCTTTTTATTTATTTATACATTTATTTAAGTTTTTACTTCTCTTTTCTTCTTTATTGTGAAATGTTCATAGAGATTAAAATCTTGACATGAAATAAAGTCTTCACGCAGTTTCTCTGTGTCTCTCTCTCTCTTTTTTTCTGTCTCTTTATATATATATATATATATATATATATATATATATATATATATATATATATATATATATATATATATATATATATATATATATATATATATATATATATATATATATATAAAGTCAACCTTTATTACCCGCAAAATTTCAGACTTTTTCCCCAGTCAGGGTTGAATTATGTAAGTCGTGATGGATCCCTCTACCACTCACTGGCGGGAATGTCCAGTCTTGATCCTGCAACTTGTTTTCGTCCCTGCCTGAGCAAATATTATGGGTATAACTTTCTTATAAGTGGGTATTGTATCGTAGAGTTTTAAATAAATGAGCTCTGAATTAATTTAAGTAATAACATCATAATGATTTTTCTTATTTCTTTTAGTTTTTTTGTAGGTGTGTAGTTAGTCAGATCATTATTTTCACTCTCTTTTTAGTATCAAGGATATCTTTTACAGGGATAATTTTTCTTCACAGTTAATCATATTTTTTTTTTCCTTCTTTGTCTCCATATTCTTTTTATTTATTTATTTATTTGTTTATTTATTTATTTTTGTTGTTGTTGTGCATGACTCTTCCACGATGTTGAAAAGACACGCGTGGCTCTCATGAACCACTGATACTCACATACAAAACACACACACTTCTGAGACTCGTATTCAGAAACACTTTGCTCTTTAATCACGACTATTTTCAAAGAGTGTTTCTCCTGTTCACAATGGAGAAGTCTTGTTTATCTGTCAGTAGAATCATAAAAACAGTGTCACTTCAACTAAAGCCTCTTAAAAGTAGTCGAGGTGCTGCACAGAAGTGTTTCAGAATATGGCTCTAAATAGCTCGGTGGTAACTTCCTCGACTGTCACTAAGCAGGATGAGAACCGCGCCGCGCTCTGGTTACTGAAGTTGCTACAAATAGCCGAGTAGCCAACTGCTCTCCTTGAGTGAGAGGATGAAGCGTGAGTGTGTATGTGCGTGTGTGTGTGTGTGTGTGTGTGTGTGTGTGTGTGTGTGTGTGTGTGTGTGTGTGTGTGTGTGTGTGTAAGAACGATCAATAGCTTATTCACAGATAGACGGTATTATATTTCCGTGATCAAGACCGTGAAGCAGTTACACAAGCACAATGATAAACACGCCTCAGGACTTCCCTCTTTTCGTTCAGTGATAAACATTACTGGGAATCTCCACACATTCCCCTCGGCTGACGCGTCGCGCACTCAGAGCCCTTCCCGAACCACATAACACCACCAGGGAATTCCTCTGGCATATAGTTGCGTGAATAGCGGGAAGGAGCGAGTATATAGACGTGTGAGTCCGCTGGTAGGTATTCAGTTGCTGAGGAACCACGAGAAGGTTAGTATGGATGTGTGTGTGTGTGTGTGTGTGTGTGTGTGTGTGTGTGTGTGTGTGTGTGTGTGTGTGTGTGTGTGTGTGTGTGTTCCTTTTTTCTCATCACTGTCCTTTATCACCATGGTCTTAAAAAATACTCGTCTTAATCTTCACTTCTTATCAAGTTTGTGTCTTCAGTCCGTAACATTTCGCTGCCGTCCTGCAATATCCTTCTACTTAATTTACATCACTATTTTCCAAAGTTTTATTTCAGTGTCTAGTCTTCTTTTTGTCTAAGAAAGGCAATTTATGTAATAATAGTAATAAAAAACACAAGAGGACAAAAATGTTAGAATTATCATAATACTGAAGTTACATTTAGAGAAATGGGACATTTACTGAAACTCACTCTTTATCTTTGATCATCTTTCCACATTTTTCGTGTCCCTTTCTTCAACTCTTTCCAAGCAAACACTTCCTACAAGATACGCCAGGTTCTTCTCAAATTGTTCTCCTGTTGGCAGTTGTCGGGGAAGTGAGAAAACTTTGTTCTTTTTATGTTCTGTTTTTCCACACGTAGGTTACTACTAGCAGATAGATTAACCTATAGTCTCGTTACAAACTAACAAGGCTCTTGGTGTCTGTTCTTTTCATGTATTCTTACACAAGAAAAATGTGATCAGCAAGTAACAGCTCTGCTTACCATAGCTTCTCCTTCAATATCTTCCTCTTGACGCGTGAAATTGAGAAGCGCTTTTGTTCATCCAGGAATAACGACATCATCAAAAGCAACACCAACGGGTTCTCATCAACGAGTGCAGCCTTTACTTCCCCTCCACGAGCTCCTCTCAAGATGCGGACCGGGGTGGTGGCCGGCCTGTGCGTGGCGCTGGTGGTGATGTGCCTGTACCTGCCCCAGCCGTGCGAGGCTCAGTATGAAACTCTGATAGCTTCCGTTCTTGGAAAACTCACTGGGTAAGTCACTTTCCACCATCTACCACTACGATGAGCTACAGAGCTGCTTGGGCTTCGTAAACCTGTCATCGAAGTGCTGCTTTACCATTAAATTTCGTGTCTTATCTCCTCCTCTCCCTCTGTGACAGACTGTGGCACAACAACTCAGTGGACTTCATGGGCCACACCTGTCACTTCCGCCGCCGTCCTAAGGTCAGGAAATTCAAGCTGTACCACGAGGGCAAGTTTTGGTGTCCTGGCTGGGCGCCTTTTGAGGGCAGGTGTAAGTATTGGTGGGGGGGACTCAAAGAACGGCGTCTCGTCAATTTGGTTTTCTTATATGAAAATAATGATATAATTTTCTAGTCTCTCTCTCTCTCTCTCTCTCTCTCTCTCTCTCTCTCTCTCTCTCTCTCTCTCTCTCTCTCTCTCTCTCTCTCTCACACTCACACTCACACACACACACACACACACACCATGAGGCCTTTAGATTTGTCAGCCAAAAAAAAAAAAAAAATATCCTCGCTTGCCACCTCTCTCTCTAATCTCCGTTTGGTTTCGCAGCGAGGACAAAGAGCAGGTCGGGGTCATCCAGGGAAGCCATCAAGGACTTCGTGCGCAAAGCTTTACAGAACGGACTCATCACACAGCAGGACGCTACGGTGTGGGTGAATAATTAAGGCAGAGGGAATGAACTGTAGTGTGCGAGGAGGAGAGCGAAGAGAACAAGGAAGTGACTGTCTGGTTTATAATTATTTTTCTAAGGAAAGTTACTGCTAATTACAAAGTCAGTAAAATTAAGGAGCTAGTGAAGGCAATGGAAAAGCAAATATGTGAAGAAAGTACCAAATACTGTTGCGAGATTTCTCAATGCATTCTCGTCTTTATTTTTCTTTTCCTTTTTCCCTCAGTCTCCACCGTCACTGCCTTTGACACGTTAAACACAAAAGTGGAACTACATGAGAGTGGATATTACAATTAGATAAAAAAAATAAAAAATAAAATAAACTACGTAAGATAAAAGGAAGAAGAAAAATCACCCATGTTTTGGCTGTAATAACTGTAGTAAATACATTTTTGTATGGACAAGGTAAGAAAAAGTTGTGAAGTAAGTCTTAATTATACGTGAGCTGTTGGATCGTAACAGCCATGACTTAAAAAAATGACACTCAGTTATTCATTGTATCTGTTAAATATTTAAAACTGTTAGTAAAAAAAAAAATATATATATATAAATATATGTATATATACCGTTGCTGTGTGATTGATATTCCTTACTGAAAAAAATAACAATGTGTGGAATGGAATGGTGGAGAGGGACGCGGGCTGAGGATGGAACACTTTATTCCTGACTTGTTTTGCAGAGTTTCCTCAGAAATATTTCTTCCTCAGCACGTTCTTCTCACCGCCAATCTCCATTTGCCACACTGTCCTGGATGTTTGGAATGTTAGAAAAATAAAAAAATCATATGATCCGTCAACTAACACATCACCCACAATCCCACACATGCACTAAGCACTGAGACACACACATTCATATACTTATACAGGGCTACCCTCTCTTATATCAAATACAAATATCACCAGGATATTTTTCACGTATGGCTCCCTTTAGTTTCCTTCTGACAGTATGAGGTAAAGAAAAAGAAGGGTGTTGCCTTTACAACGTCGCTTCTGTTTGCTGTTCCTTAGTTCATTTTGTGCTTAATATTTAGTTGTTTTTTTCTCTTTCGGTATTTTCTACACTTCATTATTTTTCTTTCACATATTCTGCTTCCTCTTGGCTTTCAAATTCAGCAACACGCTTCCAGGACTGAACCTCTTTCTTGTTTTGTACGGTTGATGCAATTTCATAATCTCTTCCCTCTCCTCCTCATATGCTGTTCAACTGAGCAAATAATAGTTTTAGCATCTAGCTGCTGTTTTCTCTTCTCGTATATTTCAACATTTTTATATCCTTTCCTTCATATATTCTGCTTCTTCTTGACCTCCAAACTCATTAACACGCTTTCTATCATCTGGTCTGTATCTTTTTTGCATGGGTGATACAATTTCATGTTTTTTTCCTTTTCTTCCTCATACGCTGTACTAAGTAGCATATACTGTGATCTCCTCTTCTGCTTGACACACTGGGCATTTGTTGTCTTCCTGTTTATTTATATTTTCGTACCGTAATGTTAGGTCGTTTGCTCATGCTTGGAATATCATTACTGGTAATGATATATCGTCATACGAGAAGTTTATTCTTTTTCCGATTTTCTATTCCGATTTTGTATTTTTCCTTAACTTTAACATTTTCCTTATCTCATCTCATTTCATATCTTATGTTTAAGTTTTCTTTTCCAACTTTTCTCCCATATATTCCCAATAGCTCTTGCATTAATTTCTATTTAATTTGTTGCTTTAGATCAAGTGCGTTCACTGTGATTCTTCTCACTACGAGTATTTAAGCTATTCTCCTTTTTTAGCTTGCTCTTTACTTATGCCAATCTCATTTTCAGTAATCTTTCTTTTTTTCATCAAGGAGGCTTCATCATTATTCTTCTCACTTTATGTTATTCCTGCTTTTAGTTTCTTTTTTTGTTATTTAATTATGCCAATCTTTTCTTCAATGATCTCTCTTTCCATCTTTTACCCTCTCACACCGGGCACTAGTGTGTACACTCGTTCAGAAAACTATCTTTATTTTGATGACCGATGGATGCGAAATGTAACGATACAGGATATCTTGGAAGGGTTGGTACTCGTACGTGGAGGTGTATCTGTTAATAAAGAAGGTAGCTTTCCTTTATTGCTTTTTGGTGGTCATCCACTGCTATGAATTAAATGCTACACTTGTATGAAAAAAAATGCAGTCATTACATAAACTGTTTGACGCACCATGTGGGACTAGATTAGCAGGCCTACCAACATTTCCGAGAGTCCCGCACTATTTTCTTAGTATTATCGCCGGTTGTGTCAAACTGGCTGAACGAAAAATCCTAGAGATAGCATTCTGTACGAATATACCTCCTGAAACACTAAGCTGTCGCGTGTATTATATGATGTTCTTTTACCTTTAATTGTATTTATTCATTAATGTCTTTTTATCTACAATGGTTCTCTCTCCTTAATAGTGCCTTTCATCACTGAAGCTATTATGATTTCTATTTCTTGCATTTTCTTGATTTCTTCCTCGCTGCATTTCCCTTTTATCTTTTGCACAAAATTCTGTACTACTTTCTTATCCTTCTTGAATGCGATCTTCCGTTCTTTTCCTAAGTTTTCTTCCTTGGCCGTTTTTCGTATTTCTAATCCGACGAAGCGTACACATTGGCTCTGCCTTCCCTGGTAATGGCCTGCCTTCCCTGGGCTAAATCACACACCATCAGGGAATCCTGGTGACATTACTCGTAGTTGCGCAACTGTATGACACTGAATCTCTCTCTCTCTCTCTCTCTCTCTCTCTCTCTCTCTCTCTCTCTCTCTCTCTCTCTATATATATATATATATATATATATATAGATACTGGGTTCTGTCGGTGGGGAGTCACTATCCAAGGCACCACAAAGAGGTTTGGACGTGTGTGTGTGTGTGTGTGTGTGTGTGTGTGTGTGTGTGTGTGTGTGTGTGTGTGTGTGTAGGAAATGAGCTCTGTTCGTACTGTCTTGTATCCCTTCATGTCTACCAGTACTTAGCTTTTGCTGTAGGGCGTAAATGTTCCTTGCATGGGCCGCCCTTCTAAAAGAAAGATGAAGAGAGATGAAGGGAGTGGACCAACTAGATAAGTAGAGAAGACGTTTGTCTGGAAGAAAAAGAACACGAGGGGACGCGGAAGAAATCTTAAGAGGACCACTAGTACGAGAGACATTAAGAAACACAACTTTTTCCAGAGAGGCACAAAAGACTAAAATAATCTGGATGAGGAAGATACCTGGTTTTCAATAAGAGTTTTCATCTCTATATTAATTTTAGGAATCCATCCTTTACTCCTCCACTATGTTAGATTTTCCAAATGTCTATACCGTATTGGTCGTGTGTGTGTGTGTGTGTGTGTGTGTGTGTGTGTGTGTGTGTGTGTGTGTGTGTGCGTGGCTCTTTTTCTCACCATAATTCCTTTATAACCAAGGAGTAAAGAGTCCTTCGCTTCAATTTTTCTTTTCAGGTACTGTCATCAATCTCATAATTTTCTCTGGCGTGCTGCTTATTTCCCTATCTAGTTTTTATCCTTATTTTTCGAAAGATAGTTTTTTCTCAAAGCTTAGTCTTTACGTGTAAGATATACAATCTAAAATAATAATAAAAAAAAATGTAGGAACAAAAATATTGTGCTTATAAAAAAAAAAATATTATGCAAAGGGAAATAAAAACATTTCAGTGGCATTTATATTTCACTTCTAACTCCTCCTTCCACGTAGCAAAAAAAAAAAAAAAAAAAAAAAAAAAAAAAATTGAACCACTAATTGAAAAAAAAAAAAAAAATAAAAAAAAATAAAATAAATAAATAAATCTTCTTCCTCGCTTGTAACATTTGAAATCCCTTTTCTTTCTTTCATTTCAGGGACAGAAGAAACATTGAGGACGACGCAACCAAGCTTCCCTCAAGATGCGGACCAAGGTGATGGCCGGCCTGTGCGTGGCGCTGGTGGTGATGTGCCTGTACATGCCCCAGCCGTGCGAGGCTCAGTATGAAGCTCTGGTAGCTTCCATTCTTGGAAAGCTGTCTGGGTAAGTTACCTTTCACCTTTTTCTAACTTTTCACTGCTATTATTACGCATACATAACTCTAGAGTCACAGGTACTTCTTCACATTATAGAATTAACCAATATACACTCGTGGCCCTCGGCTCTGCAGTTGGTGTGTACTGATCTATACAATTCTGATTTGGCTGATTCATACACTACATACTTCAGACTGTGGCACAGCGACACAGTGGACTTCATGGGACACACCTGCCACATCCGCCGCAGGCCGAAGTTCAGGAAATTTAAGCTGTACCACGAGGGCAAGTTTTGGTGTCCTGGCTGGACACATCTCGAGGGCAATTGTAAGTATTGGTATGGGGGCTCAATGAAAGGGCGTCCATTTCTCATTACATAAACACACACACACACACACACACACACACACACACACACACACAAAGTAATTTCCAAAGATAATAATATCAAGTGCTTACAACCTCACTTAAATGTAAGATAAAAATAATTTCCCATCTTAAATTAATCTTTAAATGACCTGCATCAATTCATAGTAATTTTCTCTAATTTTTAAATTCAGTTCCGAAGAAGTGTCTTTCCGCGCCCTTCAATATCAGCGTTATATAACTTACGTTTGTTTTGCAGCGAGGACCAAGAGCAGGTCGGGGTCAGCCAGGGACGCCATCAAGGACTTCGTGTACAAAGCTTTACAAAACAAACTCATCACGGAGAATAACGCGGCCGCCTGGCTGAAGGGGTGAGGCAAGTGATGCACACTCTCATGTACGAGGAGGACGAGCGGCAGGAGGGTGAAAACAACGAGGAAGTGACTCGTGTCTGACCTGTAATGGATGTTTTTGATTTCCATTTATATAACTACTACTACTACTGTATTATTACTGATTAAAAAAAGAAAAATGAACTATGAAGCTATTTTAGATGATGGCATTTAAGTAAGCATATTAAGGAAATACATGTAGCGTTAGGAGAAAGTTACCCTTTTCTATAATGCATTTCCTCCTTCCCATTTTTTTCTCTTGTTTCTCTCTCTTGTCTGCCTTTGACACTCTCATTTTATGAACGAAAAGAAAAAAAAAAGAAAGAATGGAAAAAAATACAATTAAACACAAAAGGAAACAATCTTGAAATTTAGTTCAAACGTAAAGAAACGAAAAAATCTTATTTTCATGACTTCAAATAAACCAGATATACTAGATTCATGCTTGCGTAATGATTCAGGCTTTAAGAATAACCTAAGATGAAAATTATTGCACGAGTCTTAATTGTGTGTGAGATGTTGGAGGGATTGGATTGGACGCTGAGTCTAAATATATATATATATATATATATATATATATATATATATATATATATATATATATATATATATATATATATATATATATATATATATATATATATATATATATATATATATATATATATATATATATATATATATATGACTCACAGCTGTAAAAAAAAAAAAAAATGTGGATAATGATATAAAAGAGCTCCCAAAAAAGGCATACTTTGTTTAACTGTCAGGTGTGATTAATGTCCTTTGATTTTAGAAAAACAAAACAAAACGATGCTTGAAACATAATAGGAACACGCATGAAAGATCCTACAGACAAATGCAGCCACATACACACACCATAGAAGAATGTACTCTTGAAGATGGAGAAAAAAAAAATAATAATGAAAGTGATTTGTGTGGTGAGTGGCAGAACGCAAGCTTGTAGTGGGTGCTGGCGGGTGCTGCTCAACGTTCATGAGACTGCGAGGGAGGAGCTGAAAGGTGGCTGGAGGTAAGAGGTCGAAGCACTACACATCGGTCTACGTCATCCATTATCCTTAACTACTAGTTCATGAAGCCGCCGCCGGATAGAAGTGAAATCGATAAACTTTCTCTTATTTTTATTATTATTTTTATGTAAGTCTCTGGCTCTGGCTACAAAAAAGGCAGAAAAAGAACCAGTGAAGGTGCTAGTCCCCAAAGAATAGAGCCAAAAGTTTGTATTATTGCTGGCAAATGGCGGTGTTACATCAGGTTACTAAAAGAATCATGCGCTGCAAAGCAGTGCATTTGTTGAATTCGTGTGTAAGTTTACCGAAAGAAGGCGATGCTACTCTTTTTAATAATACTTTTTTTTTTTAACTAGTCTTCTGTTTTGTAACTAGTATTTTGTAATTTGTGTGATTGTTATTTCATTCTGTATTAGGTTTTTCTTTTAGTTTATATCGCAGCTATCAATTTGCACTATATTTTTTGCCTGCAGAGTTTTTTGATTATATAAAGACTGTCCTTAATACAACACCTAACATGATTATAACACACTTGTTTGGCCACTGATACATGTCTCAAATGTTTAAATGTTTCCTGCAGACTGCAAGAACGCCTGTCTGATGTCTGATCGCTCGGCCACAAGTTCTTTTCTCTGTGCAGCGGAGACGTAAAGCTAGGAAGGTAATTGTGAGAGTCTGGCAAATAGGTTTCTGTATTTAGTCAGCTTTATTTATTTATTTATGACAAGCTATCTTGCTATACAATTGTTTGATACAAAATTACAACGCCACAAAAAAATAAATAAATAGAAAATTTACTGAACGTTAACGGAGGAAGAAAGATGCAAAGAGAGTCTGCAAGTGCGGATTGAGTGTAAGATTTATGCTAAAAAAAAAAAAAGAACAAAAATATATGAATAAATAAATACGAATGTAGGCAGACAAAACACAGAGGCATAGAGGCTGCGGTACAGGTTGCGGTGATGGTCATGCGGAAATATATATTTTTTTTTTTGTGCGGGGCGGATGCTCGATGTGTTCCAAGTTAGGCACCGTGCCAGACTTCTAGCACACACACACACACACACACACACACACACACACACACACACACACACACACACACACACACACACAAAAATACAAACAAAGAGGTAAGTAAATACGTAAATATATAAATAAGTAAAGAAAAATATAGAATAAATCTATAAATAAAGAATGAATAAATAAATAAATTAACAAATAAAAGTGCATATAAAAAGAGACCAGAAAATAATATTAAGTGCTGAATATTCATTTAAAGGAGAGAGAGAGAGAGAGAGAGAGAGAGAGAGAGAGAGAGAGAGAGAGAGAGAGAGAGAGAGAGAGAGAGAGAGAGAGAGAGAGAAGAAAAAAAATGTAACGCCACTAAAGACACATGACGACAGTATATCAAAGAACATTAGAATTAACTATCGAGATAAGAAAGAAAGAAAAAAAAAACATTTCACCTCAACAAACACCACAACCACCATCACCACCATCACCACTACCACCACAACCACCACCACCACCGCAGTTCTGAGATGAGCATGCCCTGAGCCGTGCTGTTTATAAACATTTCTAAGAACGTAACATGAGTGTTATCTGGTGGTGGTGGTGGTGGTGGTGGTGGTGGTGAAGCAAGTGGGGTATTCCCTCTAAAATATATGAGAGAGAGAGAGAGAGAGAGAGAGAGAGAGAGAGAGAGAGAGAGAGAGAGAGAGAGAGAGAGAGAGAGAGAGAGAGAGAGAGAGAGAGAGAGAGAGAGAGAGAGTTGTGAAGAAAGAGACAGACACAAACAGATAAAGATGACAGGAAGTGTAACTCCAACTAAAAACAAACTCCAGAATAGAAACAATGAAGGCCAAGCGGAGGAGAAGACGTGACCTTTCATCTCAATGGAGCGTCCTGCTTATGAACTAACACACGAGGCAGAGGCGAATGTACTACTCTATATGCCTTCCACGACCACCTCGCCAACCCATCCATGCGTCTCATTTACGAGAGAAATTACATTGAGTTAAGTAATGGAAAGCAACAGAGAAGAGAATGAAAACTTTATTGTTAGAAGAAGGCATTATAGCACAGACAATAATAAGAGACGAATGGAGGAGGACGAGAGAAGAAAGAATAAACAGCACGAAGGAAGAACGGAAGAATAAGAAGCATGGGTGGAGTTAAAGGGAGGAAGAGTAAAGAAAGGGTGGAGACGTGGAAGGAGTCAGGATAAGAAGATTGATGAGGGAGAAGATATAAAGGAGAGGAAGAAGGAAGAAGAACAAGACAAGGAAGATAATGAACTGAAGGAGAAGAACAAGGAAGAAGGAAAAACAGAAAGGAGACGGAGATGATGTAGTGAGAGAAGAGACAAAAAAGGCAATGAAGGAGAAGGAAGAAAAAACTCGGGAAGATTGGGATAAGAGAGAGAACAAGGAGAACAAAGAAGGAAAGGAAGATGGAAGGAATGAATAAGAAACCGTGCCTGAAGAGGGAGGTAACGAAGAAAATGTGATGAAAGAGAGACAAAAAAAGAACGAGGAAGAGGGAAGGAGAGATACGCGAGGAGACAAAGAGGACAAGGAAGGAAAGGAAGAACGAAAGAGAAAACAAAAATCTGTGTAAGAAGAAGTAAATGACGAAGACAGGATGAAGGGGAAGTCAAGAACGATGAGGAAGGAAGGAGAAAAACCCGAGGAGACTGCGATGAAAAGAGAACAAGGAGGATAAGAAGGGAAGGGAAGAGGGAAGGAGTGAATAAGATCCAGTGCAAAAGGAGGAAAGTAGCAAAAGAAGAGGAGACAGAGAGAGACAAGGAAGACGAAGAGGAAGGAGAAACGAAAGAAACTCGACATTAGAATTAAAGAGAGGACAAAGAGGACGTGGAAGAAAGGGAAGAAGGGAACGAATAAGAACCAGTGCAAGAAGAGGAAGACAAGGAAATCGGGAAGGAGAGAAGGAACAAGGAAGTCGAAGACGGAGGAAGGAGATAAACGTAAGGAGACTGGAATATAAAAGAGGACAGGCAAGAAAGGAAAGGAAGAAGAAAAAGAATGAATAGAAATCAGCGCAAGAAGAGAGCTGTGGATGGGATGAAGGGGAGAGCATGGAAGGAGAGGGAAGAGGAAGGCGAGAGAGACGAGGCTGTTGGGAGGAGGAGGAGGAGGAGGAGGAGGAGGAGGAGGAGGAGGAGGAGGAGGAGGAGGAGGAGGAGGAGTGAATCAGAGGCAAGCGTGCAAGAGAATGTCAATTATCCATCACGACTCAAGGCACAAAGGTTCCAGAAATTCCTGTCAAGATAAAACTAAAGGAAGTGAGAAATGGCGAAAAAGCTCTCTCTCTCTCTCTCTCTCTCTCTCTCTCTCTCTCTCTCTCTCTCTCTCTCTCTCTCTCTCTCTCTCTGGTGGAGATTGGTTAGAACGCAATTACTTTATCGGATCGTCTTCAGGTTTTGGGGAGAGAGAGAGAGAGAGAGAGAGAGAGAGAGAGAGAGAGAGAGAGAGAGAGAGAGAGAGAGAGAGAGAGAGAGAGAGAGAGAGAGAGAGAGAGACTAAACAAACAATTCCACAATATCAAATAAACGAAAACGAAGAAAAAAGAAGAAAAGTGCGTAAATTCAGAGAAAGAGAGAGAGAGAGAGAGAGAGAGAGAGAGAGAGAGAGAGAGAGAGAGAGAGAGAGAGAGAGAGAGAGAGAGAGAGAGGATAAATGAGACAAACAAACAAAAGTGAACGCACTCTCACGCTCAAGGTCACAACAGCGGCTTAAACACAATAAAGAGGACTAATATATGTGGAGAACCAAAACGTTTCTTTTTCCACTTCCCTTTGACTTGTCTATAATAAGTGTAATAGCAAAACAACACCTTCCCTGCTACGTTAATTACCCATTATACTGTACCGTTAATTCTAAGCTTCCTACAGAAGAGGTTGTTGAGGTTGTCGTTGAGTGTTTTTACTTCACACACTGTTTAGCGGTCATGCGTGCTTACATGCAGCTTGCTATACATGGTGATCTTCCGCTGCAAACACTTGGTTACTAAATAACTCAAGGCAAAGAACAGGTGAAGCCACCGCCATCACCATCACCACCAAGAGCGATAAGAACACTAGCAAAACATTCTGAGGAACGTCACCATGTACAAAATAGTAAAATTTATTCAGAAACTCATAGAATGTTTTATTAAGAATTTGAAATAAAAAAAAGTTTACTTGATAATCCGGTTAATAGACTCCATATTAAGTTCCTCTCGCTTTCCTCAGATATGCAAAGAACAAAAGAACATCAGAAAATAAAGGAAGCCATCAGACCAACATGCGGAAATGCAAGCATGAAACACGCCCTCCTGTTTCCACCTATCATCCTCAAAAGGAATAAACATAATGCGTTTAGGGAAGAAGCGCTGGCCTTGAGATGGGCAACCCCGCACATTGACATTGGCTTTCCTGGCCCACGTGACCCTAATTCTGTATATATGTGGCGCCCCTCGAGGCCAGGTAGAGGAAGAGGGTTGCAAGGTGGCGTCCTTCCTTACCCTTGTGTGACAAGGACCTCGGAACTCCAGCAGCATGGTGAGAGAGAGAGAGAGAGAGAGAGAGAGAGAGAGAGAGAGAGAGAGAGAGAGAGAGAGAGAGAGAGAGAGAGAGAGAGAGAGAGAAATGTTAAAATTCAAGACAGACAAGGTGGGATAGACATTGCGCTAATAGGATCTCTTATCTTCCATGGTTTCATTCATCCTTGTGAGGCAAAGACAACATTTACTCTCTCCCTCCTTCCCTCCCTCCCTCCCTCACTCACTTACTCCATCCTCTCCTAATAGGTCTATTGAGAGCCGTGACAGTGGCAAAGAAAACTCAGTGACAATGACAGTGACAATGAGAATCACAATGCATGGAGCAATGGCTTTCCCAGCATGATAAACCACCAGTGGGAAGAGTGTTTTTGTAGTGACTCAGCGATTAATTAAAGGAGAAAACTCACGTGTTGACAGTACGCTTGTAAACGGGTAGAGAAGGTGAATGTGTAAATAACTGATTGTCGTGGATGTTAGAGGCGTTAAAATGCTCTGAAAGTTATCTTGTTTGTTTTAGAGTTTTCAAGGCGGTACTTTTTAAGACTCGAAAATTTATACGGAAAAGATAATTGGCAGTAGCTGGTTATAAAAGAGAGAGAGAGAGAGAGAGAGAGAGAGAGAGAGAGAGAGAGAGAGAGAGAGAGAGAGAGAGAGAGAGAGAGAGAGAGAGAGAGAGAGAGAGTAAAAGAAAAAAACAGTGACACCTTCAGA
>NC_087151.1:9797500-9800000 GCF_035594125.1 Scylla paramamosain | reverse complement strand
AAGCGGAAAGGGAAGGTTCTGTGCTTGTTAGGGATGTGCGTTTAGAATGCAGGTAAGGTTCAGGAGGAAGAAGAATGTCTGGGTGGTTATAATGCTAACGAGAATCTGGCCTTGAAGGTCATGGAGGATAGTGGTGGTGGTGGTGGTGGTGATAATGTTGAGGATGATGATGATGATGGTGGAAGTAATAGTGATGATGATGATGATGATAATAATAATGATGATGATGATGATGACGATGGTGGGTGTGGAAATTATAATAATAATGATGATGGTGTTGGTGGTGATGATGGTGATAATGATGACGATGCCCATCTGACTATATATGACTTGCATGTGCGTATGATGGATGGTGGTGGGTGGTGGATGATGACTATAGTAATGATGATGGAGATGATGATGTCTTTTTCCAGCTGACCAAATGACTTGTTATCAGTTGAGCAAGGTTGATACATCCGAGTTTCACAGGAAATTATTTTATCATATAAGAAAACATTAGTCTTGCCCAAGCTTGTCTCGCTTAGCTATGTACTGCCCTTCAAAAAATTTCCTTGTTACTAACTTGGTTTCCTTGTAATGATAAAGATGTAGTCACTTCAGAAAATGGGCTTTAAGTGAAAGTGAATTTATGATACAACTGTGAAAAAAAAAGAAATCCTTGAACTCACAATGACGAGAATAAATGCATGTCTTTATTAGTAAGAATTTTCATTAGTCACACCTAAGAGAAGGTTTCTACTCCAGCTACTCCTTGAAAGAAAACAGAAACTTTTGAGGGGAGCACTTGCAAGATAGTCGGGAAAGCTGGGGTATGTTCCAGCCTCGAGACGATTAATTTTGTTGTCTGTCTGACTGTGTATCTTGTGCATCACTGCATCCAAAAACATCTCTTAAGAATACAAGTGTTTCTGGGAACACTCATTAACTATGCCCCATGAACTATGTCAAGGGAATTCATATTAATTTTCAAACTACTACAACACAAGAACTATGAAGAGAAAGCTAGATGTTCACTGCTTCCAGAGACACCTCCCTAGGGTGCAATACAGCATGATCACCTCAAGAATATACCTCCTCTGGGATCGCTCATCAGCTATGTCAAAGAAATTTAGGGACATTTTCAAACTACAGCACACGAACTAGGAATATGAAAAAAGCTAGGCGTGTAACTTTCTACATTCTGCCAAGGATTCCTAAAGGATTCCTTCTATCTATCACCTACCCACCTCAGGACCAGGAAAGAGTAATTCAACCTCTACCTAAACACATAAGTAAGGGAGCAGGTTTACTAAGTCAAACGTGGTGATAGGGACATTTCAGTACGGGTCAAGTGGGACACGGGAAGTAAGACAACTGCTGTACACCACATTTCCCTGCATCCCGTCTCTGTTGTTGGCCTCGTTCGGGGATCAGGAGGAGTAGGTTTGCACATGTTACAAGCAAAATGGATGGTAAATTCTAGAACACCCTGCCAGCTTCTGTACTTCCACTTTCCTATGACTTGAATTCTTTCAAGAAGGAGGTTTCAAGACAATTATCCTTCAATTTTTGACTACCGCTTTGTACCCTTTTATGGGACTGGTATCTCAGTGGACTTTTTTTTTATTGGATTTTTGTTGCCCTTGGCCAGTGTCCTTCCTACATATATAAAAAAAAAAAAAAATGTTATTCTAAGCTGAGGGGCGGGAGGTGACATCACAATACTCTCAGCGTCTCCACACATTCTTTCCTTTCTCCTCCCTTGTCTTTTTCACTGTCTCCTTGAGTACTCTTAATGAGCACACCTGTACCAAGACAGTGACACATCAGGTTGTAAATAGGAGAGAAAACAAGAGGAAAGCCGATATTAGTAGATATATAGAATGGAGTACATGAAAACAAGTGTATTTAATGAGGTGCAGTTGCTCGTCTTGACACAGCAGAAACAAAAACAAAATAGAAAGTAGAAGAGTGGCGTGGGAAGTGATGGGTGATAATAATAATAAAAACAACATACCCATATTCAGCTTTCTAAAAACTAATGCTTGTCTGTCTGTCTGTCTGTCTGTCTGTCTGTCTGTCTGTCTGTATGTATGTATATATGTATGTATATATGTATGCTTGTGAGCAAGTCTCTTTGTCTGTCTCTTTTCTTGTCTGTCTGTCTGTCTGTAAGTATGTAGGTATGTATGCATGTATGTATGGGTGTATGTGTCCGTCTACCTTTTTTCATATGAATATTCAAATAACTAAGATTATTTTTTACCAGGAATAATCAGACGGAAATAAAAGAAAACAACAAGGGTAATATCTTCATACATTAATCTTCTGTAAAATATAAGAAAACATATGAGGAAGGGAAGCTGAATGCCTTGAAAGATAATTTCCTGTATGACGAGATCTTCACATGATATGATTTTATTCTATTTTATGTTTTTCATTCTTCAAATTTCGTACTTGGACACAAACACCTACTGGGATTTCACAACTTCTGATCATTAGATACATTTTTTGCACTCTT
>NC_087151.1:9757500-9795000 GCF_035594125.1 Scylla paramamosain | reverse complement strand
ATTACCATAGAAATCCATAATTATTTTCTCACCATTAAAAAAAAAAAAAAAAAAACTATTCTTCCATCATGAACAATACCACCACCACCACCACCACCACCGCTTATAACCACAGAGATTCAGTGAGGAGGAGGAGACGACGAATACAGTCGCCCCTCAGTGACAACGAAGTAAGGCACTGAACACACACCCTTTAAGGCGGCTCTCGTTTCCCTCCCTCGCGCCACTCAGCATAAGAATGACGCGTCCAACACAGCAACCCACCCACCCACCTCCCCCACGCTTACTCCTTACTCCACGGCGTTTAATTATCTACAGCTTATCAATGAGTCTGCGGAGAGAGTTTACTGACCCAGATACTGCCTCTGACTCTTCTTGCCGTCCATGTTCTTGCCTCTGTCTCATATCCGGGTGGTTTTGTCAGGTGTTGGTGCTCGTTTGATGTCTTCCGCTTGTCACTCAGAAGGCATACCTAGAGGGAGAAGATGGGGGTTATTAGATATGTCCGATATGTTGTGTAATGTTTGTTGGTTATTAAATGTGTGAGTGTTTGGATCAAAAAAGGTTACTTGTTTCGAAAAATTCCACCATTTGAAAGGATTTATTTATTTACGAAATATCAAATAAGAAGTAGGAAGCGGGAAACAGGAAATATTGCATGGTATTTGTTGATTTTTAAATTAGTGTGTGCTTGAATTATAAATGTCAGATGTTTAAGAAAAATTCAGAATTTAAAAGCTATTATTAGGATATCAGATAAGAAGCAGGAAACGGAAGAACAAGGAAAAAAAAAAGAGAATGATGAAGAAAGAAAAATAACCAAGAGACAATTAATTTTACATCTGATCCACACAATATATTTCTTTAAGGAACTCAGGTTATACAGAGAAAAACAAATAAAGGGAAATAAAGTCAACCTTTTCAAGAATGTTGTATTCAAGGTATAGATTAAAAAGTAACTTCTAGATAATAATGATAACAATGTGACCTTTAGTGGGTTGTTTGTAATTTCCTGAGTGAACATAAATATTTACGAAGCATGTTTATGTATCAGTTAACATGTCATTTAGCTTAAAACATCATTAAATTCAGGATCATTCCAGTACAGGAGAGTGCAACAGGTAAACACAGCAGTTAAACACTATATGTAAGTAAGTATATTAGGGCAGCACGGCAGGTGAGTATAACAACAGGTAAGAATAACAGGTAAACGCAGCAGGGAAGGACAGTATATAACAGATAAACACAGCAGGTAAGCACAACAAAATGAATAGAAAAGCTAAACACAACAGATGAGCACAATAATTACTAGCAGCATCAAAAGACAAGAATAACAGCAACACTGGCTAGCATAGTCCCACACCCATATGCATATAACATAGAACTGGTAAACAGAACAGGATGAACACAGCAGATAAACACGTGTAATGACAACACAAACGCAAAAAAAGAAAAAAAAGTCTAGCATAATACCCCCGCCCCCCCCCACACACACACGTAAGTATTTCCACAGGTAGGTCGTCCTGCCAGGTGTCTGTTTTCGCCCCGCAGCGCTGCTCCGCCAAACTCACACAACTCAAGAGCTAAACTTTCGCATATCTAATTTCTACCTGATGAAGACGCTTACCGTGTCTGTGAGGATGTGTGTGTGTGTGTGAACATAAGAACATAAGAACATAAGAAATAAGGGAAGCTGCAAGAAGCGACCAGGCTTACACGTGGCAGTCCCTGTATGAAACACTCCTACCTATTTCCATCTGTTATCCCCATCCATAAACTTGTCTAATCTTCTCTTAAAGCTCTCTAGTGTCCTGGCACTAACTACATGATTACTGAGTCCGTTCCACTCATCTACCACTCTATTTGAGAACCAATTTTTTCCTATCTCCTTCCTAAACCTAAATTTTTCAAGCTTGAACCCGTTATTTCTTGTTCTACCTTGGTTGCTGATCCTAAGAATTTTGCTTACATCTCCCTTGTTATAACCCCTATACCACTTAAAGACTTCTATCAGGTCCCCTCTTAACCTACGTCTCTCTAGAGAATGTAAATTTAACCGCTTCAACCTCGCTTCGTAAGGAATACTCCTCATCCCCTGGATCCTTTTAGTCATTCTCCTCTGTACTGATTCTAATAGACCTATATCTTTCCTGTAATGTGGGGACCAGAACTGCACAGCGTAGTCTAGATGAGGTCTGACCAGCGCCAAGTATAACTTTAATATTACTTCCGGCCTTCTACTTTTAACACTCCTAAAAATGAATCCTAGTACCCTATTTGCCTTGTTTCTGGCTTCTATGCATTGTTTCCCTAGACGGAGTTCAGAGCTAACTATAACTCCTAAATCTTTCTCGTACCCTGTACCTACCAGAGTTTGGGTGTTTAATGTGTACCTAATGTGTGTGTACCTAATGTGTGTACCTAATGTGTGTGTGTGTGTGTGTGTGTGTGTGTGTATATATGTCTGTGTGTGTGTGTTTGTGTGTGTTAAGCCTTACATTTCATCATCTGAAGATGTTATTTATATACTAATGATAGAATTGTATTGCAATGAGAAGAGATAAAAGTGAACATTACACGGGGTTATAATTATTATTATTATTATTATTATTATTATTATTATTATTATTATTAACAGTAGTAGTAGTAGTAGTAGTAGTAGTAGTTGTTGTTGTTGTTGTTGTTGTTGTGGTACGAAAAAAAATGGTAGAATGTAATATTTCTCAAAGTACAGGTTGCTATTCCCTTCATCTATCTCTTCCACACACACACACACACACACACACACACACACACACACACACACACACACACACACACACACACACACACACACTTGTCAGGTAGAAGGTTTGGAGGAAGTAATCAACAGAAGGACCTCCTCCCTCTTTAATATCTTCGCTATGACTAATATGGAGAAGTTTCTTGCCTCTCTCCCCCGGCCCTCTCTCTCTCTCTCTCTCTCTCTCTCTCTCTCTCTCTCTCTCTCTCTCTCTCTCTCTCTCTCTCTCTCTCTCTCTTACCGGTTTTTTATATCTATTTTCTCTCTTCACAGTTGCCGTCTATTTTTTTTCATTTTTTTCCTTATACATATCATTGTTTTACATGTTTTTTTTTTTGGCTTCTTCTTTCTTTGCATGGTTACTTTGTTTTCTCTTATCTTTTTCTTTTACCGCCTTTTTCCCCTAGCTGTTCTTCTTTCACAGTCTGTCTTTATCTCCTATTTGTAACTCGTATAAGTAGCAGCATTAGTATCAGTATTAGCAAAAGCATCATTACCATTAGTAACTGTTAACTGATGTGGTGTTACTAATAATTAAGTATATGAACGTGCAAAAAAAAAAAAAAAAAAAAAAAAAAAAAAAAAAAAAAAAATTATATATATATATATATATATATATATATATATATATATATATATATATATATATATATATATATATATATATATATATATATATATATATATATATATATATATATAAACAAAAGAGTAGATTAATTCATATACATCTACGCACACAAAAGACAAAAACAAAAATAAAAGTATGCCGTATAGATGAATAATGAACGTTAGTATGTGAAATAACACGAATTAACAAAATAACAACAAAGTGTAAACTCGTGAGGAGCAGAGGCACGTAAAATCAGAGTTAGGAATATAGTTAAAAATGTATGTATAATTATATATTCCGAAAGTTTTGAAGCGAGGAAATGAGAGAGAGAGAGTGAGAGAGAGAGAGAGAGAGAGAGAGAGAGAGAGAGAGAGAGAGAGAGAGAGAGAGAGAGAGAGAGAGAGAGAGAGAGAGAGAGAGAGAGAGAGAGAGAGAGGTGGGGAACAAAAGGAAATAGCGATAAACAGAAGAAGCCATTTTAATTGGACGAATTTGTAACAATGAAGAAATGACGATGACATTGTTGAGGAATAGGAGTTGGAGTAGGAGGAAAAATATGATAATGGATAAAGTATAAGTAAGGTAAAAGGAGTGGAAGAGGACGTGGGAGGAAAACATGGTGACTAGGAGGAGGAGGAGGAGGAGGAGGAGGAGGAGGAGGAGGAGGAGGAGGAGGAGGAGGAGGAGGACCTTGTTATCCTATGCGCTACCTATGAATCTCATATTCACAAGAGAGAGAGAGAGAGAGAGAGAGAGAGAGAGAGAGAGAGAGAGAGAGAGAGAGAGAGAGAGAGAGAGAGAGAGAGAGAGAGCGCAAATATTACCAAAGACTTGCTCTCATCCCTCTCTTTTCCCACCTCTTCCCTTTCCTCTTTCTCATCGCCTCCTTAACCTTTTTCACTTTGCCTCTCCACTCTCATTCTCCCGATCCTTCAATCCTTCCGGTAAAGGCGTGGGGTTCACATAGTATCCGTATCTGAGTGCTGTAGGGTTTGTCGTCGTACGGGTCTGGCAGTAATTTTATTTGTCTCCCTTCTTTTTGTGTAGCGAGGGAGAGAGTGAGAGAGTTTGTCCCAGCCGCCGCTAGATGGTGCTGGCGGCCGAGTAACACTGATTTTTCTACGTTGCCTGTGTTTTTTTACATTTTATTTCGTGGTGAAGACATTTTTTTCTTTTTGTATATATATACATACATTTTTTTTATTACTGTTGTAGTGTGTGTGTGTGTGTGGTGTGTGTGTGTGTGTGTGTGTGTGTGTGAGGAAACTAATTGCTGCGACTATTCAAGGTTGACAAATCTGTCTGAGCAGGAGTGATAACGTTCGTGTTAAGTTTACAGTAACCAGACAAGAGAAGACTGCCACTACTGCTACCACTGCCACACTAAGGAACATAAAGGAAGAGCAGATAATAGACATAGGATAATGGAGACGAAGGCTACTATTACTACTACTACTACTATTACAACTACTACTACTACTACTACTACTACTACTACTACTACAGGCACTACCACTACCACAACCACTCTAAACTAATCACCATGCCAAGTCAAGAGTCACTTCTCCATTAGCTAAGTAGCTCCTTAAATTGATATGGGAGGACGCTGTGATTCCTCTTTCCCCTCACACGCTTCCCTTTCCTCCTCCTCCTCCTCTTCCTCCTCCTCCAGGGTAAGTAAACCGTTTCTTATCCAGTAAATAGGTAACTCGGGTCCCTGTGATGCCACCAGAGAGGAAAGAAGCTGCTCTAATGCCTTCACTTCTTTCCCCCTTTGTTTCCTCTCCTTTTACTTGCTTCCTCGCCCTCTCCTCCCACCCCGCTACCTCATCACCTTTCCTTGTCTTCTGAGTGATGCTCCCTCCCCTCCTCCTCTCTCCTCTACTCTCCCGACAACGAGGGGAATCGATAAGGGGGAGAAAAGAAAGGTTGGGTGCGGCGGTGTGTCTGAGTGCACCGCCTCGCCTCGGATGGGGGAGAGATAGACAGACAGGGTGGTGTGCCGTGTACTTGACTCAAGTTGTTACGTCACAAGGCCACGGTCTCGGGGAATCAATGCTGTCTTGTTCCTCTGTTACACTCTCGGCCGGCCAGTCAGTCAGTGGAGTGTCTTGACTTGGTACTGGTGGCAGAGTCAATTGAGTTATTGAGCGATGGGATCACGTAAACTAGACAGGCTGTAAGAGGAAGTAGTTGGTGTGTTTTCATGGTAGTTTGGCAAGGATTTTCTGTACTCTGTGACTATTTGAGGGCACTGTGTCTGACTGGTGACCGTTTGAGGAGCATATGACTGGTGACTGCTAGAAGGGTCAAAGGGATAAATTGCTGGCCATTTTAGTGTATTGTATCTGACTGGTGGTCATCTGAAGGATATTGTATCGGACTGGTGACTATGTGAGGAGCGTTTCATATGACTAGTGACTGTCTGAGAGGTGTTGTAATAATTCCTGGCTGGTGACCACTTAAGGGGCAATACTAGTGACCATTTAAGGGTATTATATTTGACTGGTGACAATCTGAAGTATATTACATTTGAGTGGTGACTGTCTGAGGAACATTTGCTGACTGGTGACTGCTTGAAGGGCGCTGCATCTAACTGGTGACCGAGAGAATGAGATAAACAGGCGAGAGTTTGCACGAGTTGGAGGAAAACATTACCAGCTGATTAGGTCCGACTCGGCAACGAAAACACGTAGATTGGTACACGTGACGGGAGCGCTCAGAATGTTGCCAGGGGTGTGTCAGTGTGTCTGTGTGTTCGTAACCTTACCTACACGTACATTCTCCCTGCGTATGTAGATCTCCAGTACGTGTTGCCGTGAAGTTAGCCGAGTCTCCAAACGCGTAGTGAATGTTATTGTCGCTACGTTGAGGTACAGAGATTCAGGTGAAGCTTCTGGTAAATATTAACCCTTCTACTGCGACGCGAAACAATTAGCATCAACAGAAGCAACGCGTGACGTCTTTATAAGCATCTATAAGAAAGTTAGCGATGAGAAAGGATACATTTTGCAATTTCTTCCCAGTTCAAAGGTTGGATGTGGCTGCAGAACAAGCACAAATGTCTCAGAGTGATTGGTAATTAGGGAAAGGTGTACCAAGTGGCAGTCAAAGGGTTAACATAGCGGTAAATTGTTTTGTTGTTTTCAATTGATACTGTCTGCGTCGATTAACATGTAAACAACTTGATGTTTTGGACGGACTTCATTTTTTCTATTTTTTTTTATTTTTTATTTTTTTCTTTTCTTTTTTTTTTTTTTTTTTTTTCTATGCAAGAGAGAATCCGTGCAAGGGCAACGAAAAATGTCCACTTAGGTTCCAGTTCCTTCGAAAAGTCTGAATGCAAGTCCGAGGTTACATTATGAAGTGTCTTGAAACTTGATGTTGTAATTTATTAGAAGGATAAATTCAGATTATTCAGTATTTGTGAATGGATCTTACATTGGTTGGGAGACACCATCTAGTAATATTATAGTTTTATGGGAATATTTTTTTTTTTTTTATCGATTGAAACTATACTGCATTATACATGTAGTAATATTCGTCCTGTTGCACAGATTCGCTTTATAAGTCAATGGTAAATATTCAAAAGAGCCTCAAGTAAGTATTATTATGTAGGAAAGTACATTTGTTTCCGTTTTTACCTCCATAGATAATCGGTTTATAAAAGAAGGAAAAATCAGAAACAAATGTTTTAGAAATATACTAATGATAATGATCACACACACACACACACACACACACACACACACACACACACACACACACACACACACACAACATTAATGCATCGTTCCAAGCATCAGTCTTGAAGAGCCAAGGAATGAAAGCTATTGGATTCTTTGATGTACAGAGTCACCGCAGGCCTCTGTCAGCGGCAGCCGGTTCCTCTATACTGGCGGTGAAAGTCTATTGACATACCCAAGACAAGTAAAAGCAGGGCGGGGAGAGGAGATGCAGGGTACGGAAGGCAGAGGTATACTGCAGGCCACAGATGAGGAGCAGGGTTTAGTAAGGCAGGGCGGGTCAGGGCGTTGGGAGGGCAGGGCGAGTGAAGTCTATCTAAACAGGATAATCTTTTCTCAGGAGAGTTTCACATGTTTATATTCAGCGACATGTAAAGTGACGAGGACAGCCCAAGTTCATCCACAGTCCCGTTCCCTAAAATAAGTAGGAGATAAGACAACAGAGAGAGGACATTCTATTCTCCGATGTGTCTTGATGCTCTTCTGAAACAGTTCAAGTAGTAGGCAATAAGAAAATAGATGACACTGTTTTGAACTTGGATATTTGATCATGTCTTTTTACTGTTGTGAAATTGTATTAGTTATCCATTTTTCATAAAACAAGTTTTTCATTATTCAGTCTAGATTTCTGGATGACTTGCTCAGTCATTTGTCAGTGTTTGAAACTGAAACAGTCTATGTAATTACACTTTTGAAACTTTCCTTTATTAACAGTGAGCATTGTTCTTACGATAACACTAATGACTATACTCCTTGGCTTTAGCACTGAAAAAAAAAAAAAACTTAGAAACCATTAGTGTAATAAAATACTGTATAATGAATAAAGAATTCCATTTACTAAATTTGGCCGTAAAGGAATATACTCCTTGGCTTTAGAAATAAGAGGAACTTGAAGACCACATGTGTAATAAAGTACATTAAATAAAGAAATCCTTGTACAAAAAACTGCATGTGCACTTACACTTTTCATCTTTAGTTGCTGATATAATAACACTACTTGGCTTTGGCAATGAAGAGTTGAAAACCACTTGTGTCTACAGTGCACTGAATAAAAAAAAAAAAAATAAATAAATAAATAAAATGTACTGCCAACGCCAACGCACGATCCGTACCAACTTTTGAGCATCACCTCTATTCCGTGACTGAAACCCTCAGCCTTGCTCCTCAGTCTTCCTTTTTCCCTCCACTCAGACTTGGTGCGGCAGGCGGCAGACTACAGCATACGTACGTACATACACACATACACCGCGCTGAGAACCTAAATTGAATCTGCCTCTTGGGAAATCTTCAAATATTTTCTTTTTACGAAGCGGTACATTTTTATCATCCTTTATTCCTATTTCTGAGACTACGTGCACTATCTTCACTTGAGTAAATAGAGGGTTATATATAAGGGGAATGGAGTTAGTGTTATTGCCATTGGTTGATGCACACATCACGGGGAGGAGCTAAAGGAAGCCAAGAGAAAGAGAGCACTTAAGGGTGTGTTGAATTGTAAATGTAACTATGAATGTGTTCCTTTGAGTCAGTAAATATGTACTATGTGACTTGCAAAAGAGGGAGATCCAGTGAGAGTCTGAGCTTATGAATGGATGAGTGAGTGAAGTGAGTGAGTGAGTGAGTGAGTTAGTGAGTAGTAAGGCCGTATACAAGGAAATGAATGAGAAGTTGACTAAAGGGGTGAATGAGTAAGTCAGTCAGCATAGTCCAGGAAAAAAAAAAAATAAAGGAACGCAAGGCAGTGAGTGAGTGAGTGACTGACTAGTAAACTAACTGACTAAATGAATGATTAAGTGGATGAATAAGTGAATCAGACAGTAGACTCCAGGAAAAAAATAAAGAAACGCAAGACAATAAAGGGAGTGAATGAGAGAGAAAATTAATCAATGTGAATGAAAGAGGAATTAACTGGAAAGAAAAAAAAAAACGGACTGCCTAGATAAATAAGAAACTGAACCAGACACCAAGTTCCATCAAAGAAGGAAGAGATCACAAGGAAGGAACAAAATGAATGAATACGAATAAGAGAGGAATTAACTAAAAAAAAAAAAAAAGAAAGAAAGAAAACGGACAAAAGGACTGCCTAGATGAGTAAGATAATGAACCAGACACCAAGTTCCGCCAAAGAATGAAGAGATGGCAAGGAAGGATGTGGCCAGCGAGTCAATGAATGAATGAGTGAGTGAGTGAGAGGGGACACAGTAGAACACAGTACAGGAACCTCCCGTCTGTGCTCCCGTCTCTGCCCCACGCTGGGCCGGACGGTAGGGCGGCCGAATGCTGATAAGAATACGACCTTTCATCCGTCCACAAACAATTTTCTGGAGGTCGCGGGGGAGAATGGAATTACTCAAGGGAGGGACGTGACTTGCCGAACCTCCGATTAACGCTGCCACGGCCCTTTGATCTCCTCCTCCTCCTCCTCCTCCTCCTCCTCCTCCTCCTCCTCCTCTTCCGTCTCCTCAGCCTCTTCCTCCTCACTCCCTTTCTTTTGCCTCGTTTTCTTTCTTTTAATCATTCTCCTCTATTCTTTTTTCTCTTTTCCCTGTAAACTTCTTCTTCTTCTTCTTCTTTCTCCTCCTCGTCCTCCTCCTCCTCCTCCTCCTCCTCTTCTTCTTCCGTCTCCTCAGCCTCTTCCCCATCCTCCTCCTCCTCTTCCTCCTCCTTCGCTTCCTTCCACTTTTCAATTTTTCTCTTGCTTCGTTTTCTTTCTCTTAATCATCTTTCTCTTCTCCTCCTCCTCCTCCTCCTCCTCCTCCTCCTCCTTCTCTAGTCGTTAGGCAAATCTGGAACCTTGTCTGGTGGTAGTGATGGTGGTGGAGGAAACGTGTTATTTTATTTTTTTTATATTCTAATGTATTTCTTCTTTATTTTTTGTTTTATGTATTGCTATTACAACGCTTCCTTTACTCTTTTTTTTTTTTTGCTTATGATGATTGCGATTCAGCTAATAATACACTAGGAAAAGCATCATCACCACCATCATCACAATCATAATCAACGGTAGTAGTAGTAGTAGTAGTAGTAGTAGTAGTAGTAGTAGAGGAGAGAAGGAAGAAAAATAGAGAAGGAATGAAAATAGAAGAGGAGATGCAATAAGAAAGGGGGGAGGAGGAGGAAGAGTATGAGGAGGCAGTAGGAAAAGAAGAAGAAAAAGAAGAGCACTGCCTTTCGTATACATCCAACTAACAACAAGAGAAAGAGAAAGAGAAAGAAAAACATGTTCTCGTCCTCTTGTTCCCTTCAATGTGTGGTTTATTTTCTTAGCCTGCCTCGCCTCCCTTCTTTCATCCGACTCTCCCTCGTCTCCCTCCTTTCATTCCTCCTTCGCACTGCTTCCTGCTTCGTCTCCGCCCCGAAATTTCAAAATCCATTTCCAAAACCCATTTCCATTCCTCTCGTGCGCAACAAAATTTAACCAATAACCCAAAAGTTTCTGCTCCACTCGTTGCAACAAAGGCAAGAATTCAATTTCCATTTGATATTCGTTGAGATGGCGGGGCTGTGCCGAGGGCGGCGGCGGCGGCGGCGGCGAAGGGGGGGGCGGCGGCGGCAGCGGCGGCGGCGGCGGCGGAGACGGTAAGGGTGGCGGTGGCAGCGGCGGCGGCGCGGGTGGTGGTGGTGGTAGTGGTGGTATTAGTGGTAGTAGTTATGTGGTATTGGTGGTAAAAGAGCAAGATACCTGGAAACCAAGATAATGGTAAAAGAAAGTGGAAGGAAGGAAGGAAGGAAGGAAGGAAGGGAGGGAGGAAGAAGGTAGGAAGGAAGGAAGGAAGGAAGGAAGGAAAGAAGGAAAGGAATAGAAGGAAAGGAAGAAAGGACCAGGGCGAAGGAGGTGGAGGAGGAGGAGGAGGAGGAGGAGGAGGAGGAGGAGGAGGAGGAGGAGGATGAGGAGGAGGAGGAAGAAGAGGAGTGGGAGGATGGGGAAGGTAAAATCGATAAGGAGGGTGAAGGAGATGTTTATTTTGTGCTGGAGGAATAATGTTGAAGGAATGACGATGATAATGATGGCGATGGCACTGGCGGTGGCGATAATGATGACGATGATGATGTGGACTATAATGATGATAGTGATAACAATGAGAGGGGCGATTACTGATTCAAGGCACAGAGGCTTGCGAAAAAAAAAAAGGGGAAGGAGAGACTATGGAGAATAAACCAATGAGGAAGAAGAAGAAGAAAAAAAAAATAAATAAAAGGTAACAAACATGCTACAAAACAGGAGGATCAGGAGGAGGAGGAAGGCAGTTAAAAGGAACCCCAACCCTAAGAAAGGAGGAGGAGGAGGAGGAGGAGGAGGAGGAGGAGGAGGAAGAGGACGAGAAGGAGCCGGAGAAGGAAGAGAAGTAGGAGGAGGAGGAGGGAGGAGAAGAAGAAGAAGAAAATAAGCGAAACTCAAGAACACAACACAAAGCCGCAAGAGAAGCAGCAAGAAGCCACCAGCCCTACACGTGGCGGTGGAGGAGGAAGGGAGGAGGAGGAGGAAGAGGAAGACAGCACCCTCATCCTTGTGCTCTCCCTCGCTGCTTGTCTTCCAGGTAACCTCCATCGACCTGTTGACTACTCGCCTCTCATTTTCTTCCGTCACACCGCCTCCTTGTGACGTCACTGGGGCAAGACACCGAAAAGGAAGCGACGCAGGTGGAGCTGAGGATGTTTCGTGCGTGTTGTGAAGAATAAAGGAAGTTGAAAGCAATAAAAAAATAAGAAAAGAACAATACAGAAGAAAAGTGTAGATAAATATATAGATAGATAGATACAGAGAGAGAGAGAGAGAGAGAGAGAGAGAGAGAGAGAGAGAGAGAGAGAGAGAGAGAGAGAGAGAGAGAGAGATGAGAGAGAGAGAGAGAGAGAGAGAGAGAGAGAGAATTAATGTAGTGTCCCCTAATATATATAAAACGCTTACATTCCGTTTTCTCTCATCCTTCCATGCGCATGACTTTACTATGTAGTAATTTATTCTCTGTTGTCATGAAGTAATGCAGCTGTCTCTTTATCTTCGTTGCTATAATATAAATAAAAGAAACAAGTAAAGGAGAAAAAAAAATAAAATAAGCTTCTGTCTACTGATTATTCATCTCTCCTTTCCTTTTCCACGTACAGGCATTTCTTAAGGTAAACCAAGACGTATTAAAACAAGAAAAATGTAAACGAAAAAAACAAAAACAACGGATAATAAGTAAGAAAAAGCACACAAGTTAGACTTCTATCCACTAGTGATAATTTCTCTATTCTTTTGTTTTCCGACTTGACAATAATAAGAATTAAACAACAAAGCCGCAAAACAAGTGAATGTAAATAAAACACAAATACAAAGAATAAAATAAAAGAAAACACTTAAAAAAAAATATGTGTAACTTGCATCTATTCATAACTCATTTCTTCTTTTCTTTTCCCTGCGTAAAAAAAAAAAAAAAAATAATAATACAGCTCATTGAAACAGGTGGACGAATAGAAAAAAAAATAAAAAAAAAAATCAGACGTCCATATCCACTAACAATTACATAATTTTTCTCTCTCCTCTCCTACGTAAGAATATAACTAGAATACAGCTGGCAGAAACAAACCCCAGTACAGTAAAACGAAACAAGTGAATCATTCCAGAAGGTACAAAGGTTCAGAAATCGTAAATTCCTGCTACCTTTTAGTACAAATTAAGAACGTTAACATACGAGTATACATTAGCGAGCTGAATTAATGCGGGGAAGGTAGAGAATTGTATACTAAATACTTGAGAGAAAGTACTGATTTCCGGCACTGTTCCAAGAGAGAGAGAGAGAGAGAGGAGAGAGAGAGAGAGAGAGAGAGAGAGAGAGAGAGAGAGAGAGAGAGAGAGAGAGAGAGATTTAAGGTTGCTGGTGGATGGGGAAAGGTTGAGGCAAGTTTAATCGCGTGGCCTTCGCTACTGCCGCCGTCCCCGCCGCTGCCGCTGCGGGAGAGACCCAGACCCAGGAGGTGGTGGGTGGAATGTCAACGGAAGATATGAAAGCCACACACAGACCCGCGCACAGTAATTACGTCTCAAAGCCTTCCACTGTTCCACTTTAGGCTTAGACGACAATAATAACTTTCTTTCTCTCTCTCTCTCTCTCTCTCTCTCTCTCTCTCTCTCTCTCTCTCTCTCTCTCTCTCTCTCTCTCTCTCTCTCTCGTCTTTTTATTCCGGAAGAAGTTTGAGTTAGAGAGAGAGAGAGAGAGAGAGAGAGAGAGAGAGAGAGAGAGAGAGAGAGAGAGAGAGAGAGAGAGAGAGAGAGAGAGGAGGGGCATTGAACAGGTAGTGTGTAAGTATGTTTGGAGGCTAGTGTGTGTCTGTGTGTGTGTGTGTGTGTGTGTGTTAATACATTCTCTCTCTCTCTCTCTCTCTCTCTCTCTCTCTCTCTCTCTCTCTCTCTCTCTCTCTCTCTCTCTCTCGTAACCTTGAGGGGCATGATAATTAAGACAGCGGCGAGGTAATCGAAGACGCCTGGTGATGAAGCGTCTCGACCTTCTGTTCTCTTTCACATTCTCATTGACTCGCCCTTCCTTTAATCACTCAGTTTCCTTCCAGTTCTTTGACCCCCCTTAACTTCCTTCCGGTTTAGTCTGGAGAAGGGAGTCCTAATATTACCCATTATTCTGTATATTCAAAGACATAATTTTCGAGTGGGATTTAGGTGACTGCCATGTTTGTAATCATCCTATTCACACTCGCTCACATCGGCTTTCTTTTTTTAATCACTTAAGATTGCCCCTTGCACTGTACGTTAATTTAAAGACAATTTCCGTATGAGATTTGTGTAACGTTTTTGGGATTTTTGTAATCATAATATTTGCATAGTTCATCTTCACACCCTCTCATACTGACTCTTCTTTCTTTAAGGACTTAACTTTCCTCGAGTTTAGTTTGAAGGAAATCTTGGTATTGTTCATTGTGGCGCACATTCAAGGACATCATTTCCGTGTGGCACTAAGCTACTTTGTGAGATGTTTTAATCATCATATTAGCATAGTTAAATAGAAAACCGTTTTTCTTTGAAAACGTGAAGAAGCAGGTTTTATGACTGCTCACATAAAAAAAAAAAAAAAACACGTTCCTGCGCTTATTGATGAAAGATAATGCGTAATTTTTATGTTATGTATGAATAAAGTACAACTCGTTTCGTATTATCATTCAGAGACGTCTTCAACATTCAGTAATTGTTATCGGCACAGACATGAGACAAACACGCCACTTATTTTATTACTGAATAAGTTAACACATTTTTTATTTCTATCTTTTTCTTTTAATATGAATGAATATTTTTTTTATAGAAGCATTCAAAAAAAATTTTTTTTTAACTAAGATTCATTGCTATGGATACAGCTAAGAATTTCTTATGCTCCTTAAGAAAAACAAAACAAAAATAAAATAAAGACTGAACGAGTCAGGAGACTCATGCTGGAGCAGAAATGCCAGATACTGTAATCTACTACGTTTTGCCAGGTCTCCAAAATGTAGAATATTATGATATTCCTACTTAAACCTGAGTTACCTTACTAATTTCTTCCAGTTCCTATATTTCATTCCAAGCCAAATAGCAGACATCTTTCTGTATTCACCTTTAGTTCTCTTGCTTCTTAGATCGATAAATCTTTCAAACAACTTCTGCTAAATATAACGGGGAGGAGAAGGAAGAGGAGGAGGAGGCACTTAAGATGAAAGAAAGAATTAGACATCTCTCTACCAAGCTAAGGTAAGAATTCTCATTTCTTATGTAACAGGAGCTCTGGTCAAGGTCAACAAAAAAAAAAAAAAAGAAAAAAAGAAAATGGCCCACTGAAGATGCCAGTTCCCCAGCTGTTTCTTTTCCGCAACAAATTTGATAATGATTGTAAAGTAACGAGGTAAATACCGTAAAGAGTGGTTAATTTTCTGTGTGAATAGAAAACTAAGGGGAAAAAAAGTACAGCTCTGTCGCGCCACAAAAAGTGAATAGAAAAAGAGTACCAATCCGGCTGACCAACTTAGTTCTGGTGTACTTTGCAGTAAAAAACATGAGATTCAGGTCGGGTTAGTGCATGGCGCCCTGAATACTGTCAAGGACGAGGGAGGGCAAGGTGAAGAGGGGGAGATGCATTCATGGGTCCATGCAGCGGCTCCCCTAACCTGTTCTGAGGGAGCTGCAGGTTCCTGACTCACCTGACGCGGGAACCTGAACCAGATCAAGTATTCTGAATCGTCTTGCTCTTTCATGACGACTTGTTCTCTCATGACTTGTTCGCTCATCACACTACTCTCAATGGCCATGGAGATAATTGGTCAGGTTCTCATGGTTGTCCTTCCCACTAGTGATGCAGGATATTTGTTAGGCTATCAGTAGAATAAGAATACCCTTGAAAAGCCCAATGATGTCAACTAGAAGGTGTTGAAATTAGTCTGGTTCTCGTGGTTGTCCTTTCCATTAACCTTTTTACTGCTTGACAATTTCTCCTTTCATCATCAGCAGCTTTTGAGACACTGTTTTTGTATGAAGTTCGCTGAAAAATTTCCTTTGTCCACCTAAAGATGAAATCAGTTTCTTATTCTCCCTCTCTCGTCTCCTCCGTCTCAGTTCAAATAATTTTCATAAAGCTGTTGATGTTAGCGATGATGTAGAATATATGTTAGGTTAGGTTAGGTTAGGTTAATTTTCATAAAGTTTGGTTTTTCATAAAGTTAGGTTGATTTTCACAAAGTTAGGTTAGGTTAATTTTCATAAAGCTGTGGATGTTAGCGAAGGGCATCCATAGCACTACAAGATTAATGATGTAGAATATATGTTAAACTATCAGTAGAATAAAAAAAAAAAAAAACTTTCAAAACTTCATTAATGTTCACCACAACTTGTTAAAATCAATTAAGACGCCGGAACGTTTAAGAATACGATGAACTGCGAAAAAAATAAACAAAAAGAAGAAGGGAAGGAAGAAAATTAAGTTGATCAAAAGAAAATGGTTATAATGCTAAAGGGAGAAGGGCATCCATAACAATACAAGATTAATGATGTAGAATATTTGTTAAACTATCAATGAAATCAAGAGAACACCTTTGAAAACTCCAATTATGTCCACTACAACTAGTTAAATTTTGTTAAGTCACAGGAAAGAACATCTGAGAATACGGTTTCAGATCACGACCTAAGGAGGGAGGTTCAGGTGACTGATAATGAATACAGCATTTCAGAATTCGCAGTAAGCTTAAAAATGGACAAACTGAATAAATAAAATAGACATGTCCAAACCACCTCAGTCTCACTTTGTCCCCAGACCGACATGCGTGTGTTGCGCCTCTGACAGTAAGAAACTCACTACGTCAATTAATTAACAGTCGACGATTTTACTGAACAAAAATACGTAAAGCTTCACCAAAAGATCAGAGCCACTCAAATACTCCTCTTCCTGTCGGCGGTGTCTCAATACCACACAGTAAACTTGACCTGCACTACTTCATTAATCTTTTCAGCGCCATGCTCGTCCTTTGTAAACATTGAGCGCACTGTGAAATAAAAATGCTTCCAGGGACACAAAAAGAATAGTGTAGATGGTTATTTATTTATTTTTCTAGGATAGACAAGTATTTTGAGAGACTAAAAGTACAAATATGTGTGTAAAAAACATTGTGTAAATTGCTTGCATGAACAAAGAGAGTGGGAATATAAATTAATAGCGTAAGAAGTTAATTTTGTTCTTTCTAGAATAGAGAAGTATTTTAAGAGATTATAATATAAAAAATAATGTCTAGAAAAAATTGTGTATATTGGTTGAAATCAATACACTGAAAAAAAAGCCTGTTGGCGGCTAATTTTACTTTTTTTTTTTTTTTTTTACGGTAAAGAAGTGCTTTGAGAGATTAAGAGAACATACAAGCGTCTAAACAAATTATGTGTAAGGTCAGTTTTGTTCTTTCTATGATAGATAAGATCAAAAAATGAATTCTTTTAAGGTAAAAAATGTTTGAGAGACTAAGAGTACATAAAAGCATCTGAAAAATAATGTGTGAGGTTAATTTTGTTATTTTGTGGTACTGACGCATTTCAGGAGACTGTGATACATTACAATCAACGAGTCAAAAAAAATTACAGGTGATCACAGGAAAACTTGTATGGTCTGAAAGGAAGCCGTAGCAGACAAAGGTTGTCCGGAACACAGACACAGCCAATAATTCACTCAGGTGGGCTTCATCTTCCCGGAGCGACAGTGACTCACCCTGAAGGCCTCGGGCGGGCGGGAGGATGGAAAGAATGGGGATCGACCACGTAAACAATCTCTCCAGGAAAAGCCTCGTCTCTTCGGCTCCAAAATGTTGGCTCAGCTCCTTACTGGCGCTGGGAAATTAGTTTTGTTATTGACGCGGCCCGAGGCGTCCAGTGCACCAGGAAGCCTCCACCTTCTCTCTCTCTCTCTCTCTCTCTCTCTCTCTCTCTCTCTCTCTCTCTCTCTCTCTCTCTCTCTCTCTCTCTCTCTCTCTCTCTCTCCTCCTCCTCCTCCTCCTCCTCCTCCTCCTCCTCCTTCTCCTCGAATCTTACTCCTCACTCTCCATTTGTTTCTCTTCTAACCAATGCACCACGAGGCCTCCACCTTCTCCTTCTTCTCTTCTTTACTCTCAATTTAAATCCACTTCCACGAATCTTAATCTTTTTTTCTCCATTTACTTGCCTTCTTCTTCTCCTATTCAGTGCACCACAAGGTCTCCACCTTCCCTCCCTTCTCTTCACTCTCTCTCAATTCCACTCCTCCTCCTCCTCTTCATCCTCCTCCTCCTCCTCCTCCTTTCTCGAATCTCACTCCTCTTTCTCTATTTGTTTGTCTTCTTCTCCTATCCAGTGCACCACGAGGCCTCAACCTTTCCTCCTTTCTATTCTTCATTTTCTCAATTCCACTCCTCCTTGATTCTTTCTGCCTGCTCTCTCTCTCTCTCTCTCTCTCTCTCTCTCTCTCTCTCTCTCTCTCTCTCTCTCTCTCTCTCTCTCTCTCTCTCTCTCTCTCTCTCTCTTCCTTTTTTATTAATTCTTCTCCTACCCAGCGCACTAGGAGGCCTCAACCTTCTCTCTGTTTTCTTCATCACTCACTCAGTTCATCTCCTCCTCCTCCTCCTCCTCCTCCTCCTCCTAGATTCTTACTACTTCCTTTCAGTTCGTTTTTAGATTTATTCTTCTTTTCCTCCATTCTTACTTTTATTACTTCACTTATACCTCTCATCTTCACCATCTCTCTTTTTTGTATTTTTTGTCTATCTCTTTCTAAATTCTTTTACTTTGTCTCTTTTCGTTTGTTATGACAATTTGCCCTTTCCCTTCTCAACTTTTCTTTTCCCTTACTTTCTTTTGTTTGCCTCAATTTCTCTCTCTCTCTCTCTCTCTCTCTCTCTCTCTCTCTCTCTCTCTCTCTCTCTCTCTCTCTCTCTCTCTCTCTCATTTTCTGTGTGTGTGTGTGTGTGTGTGTGTGTGTGTGTGTGTGTGTGTGTGTGTGTGTGTGTGTGTGAGAGAGAGAGAGAGAGAGAGAGAGAGAGAGAGAGAGAGAGAGAGAGAGAGAGAGAGAGAGAGAGAGAGAGAGAATAAATAAAAGTATTTCTTATGATTTTCCTCATCTGTAACTTTCCCTAAGGGTTGCCTCCTTAATTAGTATAACGGGGAAGGTGCGCTCAGGTGTTCACAAGGAATGCTACTACAGGGAGGGGAGTAGGAGGAGGAGGAGGAGGAGGAGGAGGAGGAGGAGGAGGAGGAGGAGGAGGAGGAGGAGGAGGAGGAGGAGGAGGAGGAAGAGGAAGAGGAAGAGGAGGCGGAGGAGGAGGAGGGGGAGGAGGACGAGGAGACTGAATGAAGAGGAAGTTATGATGGAATAATATATATATATATATATATATATATATATATATATATATATATATATATATATATATATATATATATATATATACATACATATATATATATATATATATATATATATATATATATATATATATATATATATATATATATATATATATATATATATATATATATATATATTCGAACTAAAAACAACAAAGTAAAACTGATGAAATGGTGAAATAATCATTAAAAACTCAAAAGAAGACAAATTTTGAACGTTCAAGTAGAAAAATCATAAAAAAAAAGATAAGGAGAGGAAAGAGGGAGGGGGAAAGGAAAAAATATAAAACATGAAAAAAAGTGAAGATAAATAGTAATAAGGAAAGAAGGAAGAAAGGGAGGAAAAATAAGCTAATGAAAAGAAAATAGTTATACTGATAAAAGGAGGACGTGAAGAAAAATTATGGATAGAGAGAGTAAACAAGGAAAATCAAGGGAAGAAAAAAATGGAAGAGGAATAAAGGGAGAAACAAGTGAGGAAAGAGACTAGAAGAAAACTTAGAAGATGAAGAGGCAAGAAGGAAATAACCAAGAAAAAAAAGAGAAAATAGAGAAAAAGAAAGCGAGAAAGGGAAATAAATAAAAAATGAGAAGGATGAGAAAATGAATAGATGAAAGAAAGAAAGAGAGGAGGAAAGGAGGAGAAATTGAAAGAAGGAAGAAGAAAACAAGGAAAGAAACCAAATAGGACAAGAATTAAGAAAAAAAAAAAACCGAGAAGGACGGAAAAGAGGAATGGATGAAGGAAAGGAGGAAAGGAGGAAAGGAGGAGTTGAAGGAAGGAGGGAGTGGGAGGGGGGTAGATGGGAGAGTGACACTGATATATGAGACAACTTTAGCTGTGGAGATATTTAATTAAACGTGTTGTGCTGGGCCTGGTAAATATTATTATTACACTGTATAATTATGAAGGTTGTGACCGGCTCCGTGTTCGTGTGTGTGTGTGTGTGTGTGTGTGTGTGTGTGTGTGTGTGTGTGTGTGTTTTGCTGTCTGACATTAGACTTTCTGCTACTTTGTTTGTTTTCCTTTATGTCAGTCTAGTCATCTGGGTGTTGTTTGTATGTTTGGTTGTCTATCTAGATGGGTGGATGAATATTTTCCCGTCTGTCTGTTTGTCTGTCTGTCTGTCTGTCTGTCTGTCTGTCTGTCTATCTGTTAATGTGTGTGTGTGTGTGTGTGTGTGTGTGTGTGTGTGTGTGTGTGTGTGTGTGTGTGTGTGTGTGTGTGCCTGTTTCTGCGTCTGTCTGTCTGCTTATCTGTCTGTTTCGATGAATGGATGGTTGAGCATCTGGCCGTCTGTCTGTCTGTCTGTCTGTCTGTCTGTCTGTCTGTCTGTCTGTCTGTATGTATGTCTGTCTATCTACCTGTCTGTCTATCTAATTGCACGAACGAATGCTTGTTTGTTCATATTTGTTTTTTTATTCTTTTTTCATTCTTTGTTCTGCTTAATTATGAAAAAAAAAGTTTCAGTGTTGTATACTTATATGACGCACTACTCTCTCTCTCTCTCTCTCTCTCTCTCTCTCTCTCTCTCTCTCTCTCTCTCTCTCTCTCTCTCTCTCTCTCTCATCAACGGCGGCCATTTTGTTGAGCCTCCATTGTACACTCGGCATAAACAGTCACTCTCATTTTCTCCATTACCTTTATTTCCGAATGTATATATATATATTTTTTTTCCGCCATTGTTATTTTTCTCTCTTTCTCTCTCTCTTATTTGTTCGTTGGCTATTGTTGTTATTGTTATTATTATTGTTGTTGTTGTTGTTGTTGTTGTTGTTGTTGTTGTTGCTATCATTACTATTACTACATTTTTATTTATTGTTTTCCTTCTCATCCTCCTCTTCCTTATTATCATCATCATTATCATCGTCCCATCTTTGCTGAGACAGAGAGAGAGAGAGAGAGAGAGAGAGAGAGAGAGAGAGAGAGAGAGAGAGAGAGAGAGAGAGAGAGAGAGAGAGAGAGAGAGAGAGAGAGAAAATTGTCCCATCATCCTCTCTCTCTCTCTCTCTCTCTCTCTCTCTCTCTCTCTCTCTCTCTCTCTCTCTCTCTCTCTCTCTCTCCCTCCTCCTCCTCCTCCTCCTCCTTCCTTCCTTCCTTCCTTCCTTCTCCTCCTCCTCCTCCTCCTCCTCCTCCTCCTCCTCCTTCCTTCCTTCCTTCCTTCCTTCCTTCCTTCTCCCCTCCTCCTCCTCCTCCTCCTCCTCCTCCTCCTCCTCCTTCCTTCCTTCCTTCTCCAAGTCTTCATTCATCTCAGGTGTCACCAAGCAGCGGAATAAATGGCCTCAGGAATACTCGAAAACCTCTTAAAAGCACACTAAGTATACACTGGCAGGCTACAGAATGGTTTATCAGCGGCACTATATAATCAAGATGTTGCGTCGCATTTCTTTTTAAATCACTACCGCTTCCTTTTTTTTTTTTTTCTATTGTAAACACTTGTACTATTGTTTTACTCTCCCTCCATTTAGTTAGTACTATTATTTTACTCTACCTAAATTTCAGTAGCACCATCACATGACCAAGATGTTGCGACGCCTTTCTTCTTTACGTTATTATCACTATCCTGGAAACCTTCAAAACTAGCCAGTGAGGTAAGTGGGCGTCAGACCTTTAGTGAGCTGCTTCCTTTGTAATCACCAGTCGTGGTTAAGTGTTTTAGAGATATACAAGTGACTTGTACACTTCTTAGTAATGACAATTCAGGAATCCGCCAACAGACGACAGAGCAGTCGCCATATTTGTTTAAAAGCTTGCCAATGGACACGATGCTCTATACATAATAAATCTGACAGAAGCATGTAAGTACTCTAGTTGCCAAGCTGGTATGTAAGCTGGCTGATAACAGGAAAGTTCACTCTTTCTTAATATGGCTGAGGAAGGCGCTCTGTATTACAGTCGATGAGCTGGTTTGCGTGTTTATCAATAGAGGATGGTTTTACTCTTTCCCAGTCTGACGGAAGGCTCTCTAGTCCCCAAGCTAGTGTGTAAGCTTAGCAATAAAGTGCGGTATTACTCTTTCTTAAACCTTTTCACCGCTGTGGTTGTCTTTTGTTAACAATGACATCACTGTAAGAAATTGTTTGGATGGACATAATGAAAAAAAAAAAGCATATGACGTTGGTTTAATGTCTGCTGTGTTACAGTAGTACGTTTTTTAAGAAACTTGAGTGCAAGCGTGTCTTTTAACCTTTCTTTCACTGCGATATGAAACGATTAGCACCACCAAAAATAAGGCAGGGAATGTTTATAGGCACCTACAATAAGAATAAATGGGATTAAAAGAATAGATTTTGCAATTTCTACCCACTTTAAAATTGGAGGTGGCCTTAGAACAAGTAAAGATGTTTCAGAGTGATTAATAATTAATGAAAGATGTATCAAATAGCAGTTTTTGTCCTGGGAAAGACTGACTAGCAATGAAAGCGTTAAGCTGATAGGAGAAGGCTCTAGTAGCTAAGGTAGTTAGTAAGTTTTCTGATAAGGGGATAGTGACCCTAGTAGCGGCTTTTCCCTATAGATGGCGGGAGGAGCTCAAAAGTACAGTGAGTTACGAGGATTTCTATTTGTGGATCCCTTTCCCTTTATGTTCCTTTGTATAATTCTCACACTTGCTCGCCACACGGACTCTCTTTCCTCCTCCATCATTCAGTACCACTCCATTAACACCGGCACCTCTCCACCGCCTCCTTCATGCATTATACTCTATCCACTCCCCTTCTTATGGTTAATTAAAACATCTGTCTACTCCTCAACTCGACGCCTTGGTTAGTCAGCTGTATATTCTCTCTCTCTCTCTCTCTCTCTCTCTCTCTCTCTCTCTCTCTCTCTCTCTCTCTCTCTCTCTCTCTCTCTCTCTCTCTCTCTTTCATCATGTTTTCCTTTACTTCAATTTCAAGCCCATAATTGTCTCTCTTTCTGCTCCTTCTTCTCCTTCTTTAACTCTTCTCTACTATGTATCTTCCTCTTTCGTATTTCCTCTTCTTCCCCTTTCATTTTTATTCTTGTCAATTCCTTTCTCTCCATTCCCCTTGTTTCCTTTTTTCTCTCTCTCTCTCTCTCTCTCTCTCTCTCTCTCTCTCTCTCTCTCTCTCTCTCTCTCTCTCTCTCTCTCTCTCTCTCTCTCTCCTTCCACCATCCCTTCACTATCTTACTCCATCCCCTTCTCTTAACTCTATAACTCTCCGCTTCTTTTTCTATTAGAGCTCTCCCTCCGTTACCCTCTCTCTCTTCCCTCACCAGCTAGCGCTCCCTGCTCCTCCTGTTCCTCCTCCTCCTTCTCCTTCTCCTCCTCCTCCTCCTCTTCGCCTTTAACATCGGCATTGACCACCTGTTGGCCACCTTCCCTTCACATACACATCGCTAATTAATTGAAATTCAGACCCTATTGTCCCCAGCGAAGGCGCGACGCTAAGCCTTTATTTTCCTGCGTGTTTACTTAACCTTGCCAGAGAGAGAGAGAGAGAGAGAGAGAGAGAGAGAGAGAGAGAGAGAGAGAGAGAGAGAGAGAGAGAGAGAGAGAGAGAGAGAGATGACATGCTAATTGGTGTCTCAGGTTGGAACTAATTGGAAAGTAGAACAAGTTGGAGTTTCAAATCGAGGTCAGTGGAAGATGTGTGTGTGTGTGTGTGTGTGTGTGTGTGTGTGTGTGTGTGTGTGTGTGTGTGTGTGTGTGTGTGGCGGGGGCAGAGGCGGGAGATGAATGAAGGTGTAGATGTACTCGTAGATTGAAAGACAATGAGGTTTAGGGGAGGGGGAGGAGGAGGAGGAGGAGGAGGAGGAGGAGGAGGAGGAGGAGGAGGAGGAGGAGGAGGAGGAGGAGGAGGAGGTGGTGGTGGGCAACGGCGCGACGAAGAGGAGTAGTAAGAGAACAAAATTACAGAGAAGTTGAGGATCCGAAACGAAGTACTGAGAATGATAAAAAGAAAAATAAGTACATTAATAAGAAATGAGAACAAGAAGAAAAATTGAACAGTAAAAGCATGAGTTCTTCGCAAAAAAATAATAAAAGTGAAAAAAGATATTGAATACAAAACGGAAAAAAACAAATACACAAAAAATATCCATATCTTGCACACTATATAAAAAAAAGAAGAAATAAACATGACGCAAAGTTAAAAAAGAAATAATAAAATAACACACCAGTATAGAAGCAGGAAGAGGAAGAGGAGGAGGAGGAGGAGGAGGAGGAGGAGGAGGAGGAGGAGGAGGAGGAGGAGAAACAGGAGAGAGTGATGAAGGAGGATGAGGAGATGAAGTAGAAGCAAGAGGAAGAGGAGAGGGAGGTGGGAGGGGGAGGCAGGAGGAGAGAGAGGGGGAGAGAGGAAGAGGAAGGAGTTTGCGAACTTGCGAACCCCTTGTTGGGCCTTTTATGGGATCTGATGTCCTTTGGGAGATGGAAGACAAGGGAGCATCGGCGAAGATCGAGGCGCAAGTCGAGGCTATTATGGGATCACCGCACTCTTGTCCTTCCTCCCTCCCTCACAGTCTTGTCTCTCCTCCCTCCCTCACACTCTTGTCCTTCCTTCCTCTCTCTCTCTCTCTCACACTCTTGTCTCTCCTCCCTCCCTCACACTCTTGTCCTTCCTTCCTCTCTCTCTCTCTCTCTCTCTCACACTCTTGTCTCTCCTCCCTCCCTCACACTCTTGTCCTTCCTCTCTCTCTCTCTCTCTCTCTCTCTCTCTCTCTCTCTCTCTCTCTCTCTCACACTCTTGTCTCTCCTCCCTCCCTCACACTCTTGTCCTTCCTTCCTCTCTCCCTCATACTCTTGTCCCTCCTCCTTCCCTTACACACACGTTCCTCCCTCACGGCCGCCACCCTGCATGTCTTCCTTACGTCTCTCATTCCTCACGCCTTCACTGACTTAAAAGCTCTTCACTTCCAGTTCACCTCCTGGAGTATCTTGTGTCTGGAACTAGTGTAGAACTTGAATGTGCTGAGGTGTATACGAAGGAAAGAAGGAAAGGCACGAAAAACTAAGTCCATTTCACTTCCATGTTCCTCCCTTCATCGCAACCAGGAGTGTTTTTGTTTTGTGGCGTAGAAATAAACTATGCTGAGGTACATGTGAAGGAAAGAATTTTTTGTTATTTCTTTTCCTTGTATTTTCCTATTCTGTTTTTTCTTTTCCTTGTATCCCTGTTTATGTATTTTCTCTCATTTAACTGTTAAACTGTTTCACTGGCGCGACAAACCCGGGAAGGAGTAGGTAAGGTAAGGATGATGTGTAGGAGCAATAAAGATAACAGGAACAGATAATAGGAAGAAATGATGAAAGGAATGACAAAAAGAGTGGAAAAATGATTCAGTGCAGGAAAGAGAAAAAGAAAAAAACATTAGAGAAAGATAGAATTAAAAAGAGATGCTTCTACTATAATACTACCATTACTACTACAATTACAACTATAACTTCGCTGGAATCTACAGTGCGGAGGCTGCTTCTGATACGCAATAATGAAGTTACGTGAATGACAAGCTTGTGCGAGCGAGACTTCAGTTGTGTGGAATTACAAGCAATTAATAGGAGGAGGAATTGGGTAATCTAAAACAGCGCCTATCTCTCACTCCGGTCGCAATTGATGTAAGACTGAAACATACACGAAAGAAAAGCCTGTTAAATGGCGTTACCGTAGAGAGAGAGAGAGAGAGAGAGAGAGAGAGAGAGAGAGAGAGAGAGAGAGAGAGAGAGAGAGAGAGAGAGAGAGAGAGACTATTCAATTAAGTTCATAAGGTGACCTGATTTAAGTTTGCTCAAGTTTAGTTTAAGTCGCAGCGGCAGAAAGACGAAGACGAGGGGAAGAAAGACGGAAGGAAGTGAGGGATGGAGGAGTGGGAGGGAAGGAAGGAGGGGAGACGCGGTGTTCAGGAGCTTATCACGAGTGGCAATAAAGAAGTCAACACAAGGGGTAACTATCCTCTATTATAAAGTTGCAGGAAGAGTCTTCAACCTTCTTCTTTTTCCTCTACAACTCCTCTCCTCACTATGGGAGTCTAATACTAAAGTGAGCCATCTTCTCTCCCTCCTCATTCCTTCCTCATTCCTTTCTTTCCTCACAGCTTTACTTCCTTTCGTGTTTCCATTTGGCTTTTTGTTTTTAATTTTATTTTTTTGTTATTTTTTCTTTTCTCCTTTTCTGTCTTGTCACGTTCTTCTTCTACTGTCTTCCCTTCTATGTTCTTCCTGCGTCATCTTATTTCTTCCTTCTATTCATCTTTTTCTCTCTCTCTTTTACGTTTTTCATTATAACTTATATAGTTTTCCTAGTGTCCTCTCAATCTTTCTTTCTTTTCCTCTTGTTTCAATCCTTCACCTGCTCATATTTAGTTTTCTTTCTTATTTTTATTTTTTTTATTTCTTTGCCTCCTTTCTTCTCTTTATCTTTTCTCTCTCTTTCCTTACAGTTTACTTTCTATCCTCCTTTTGCCTTTTCTCCATAACTCTCTTTCCATCCTCCTTCTTGTTTATCATTCTTTTTCCCGTCTTTCATCTCAGTTTACCTCCTTTACATTTTTCTCTCCACCCTTCCTTACTCTCAATCATCTTTTCCTTATCCCTTCTGTTCATCCATCCTTTCTCCGCGTCTTTCCTCGTACCCTACTCCCTTTACCATTTCCTTCTTTCCTTCCTTCCTTCCTTCCTTCCTCGTCATTCCCCTTCTTATTTCCTCCTTTCCATCGTACCTTCTTTCCTTTTTTCCTGTCATTTTCTCGCCACCTTCCTTTTTTCATCCTTCCTTTCACATCAGAACATCTTTGTCATCCTCGCTATCAACCAGATATTGCCTCCCTCAGCCTGTCTGTCCCTCCGTCTATCAGCGTATCTCGCCATCTATCTGTCTCTTTATACCACCTGCCTTCCCATTTATTCACCTGTCTAGCTGTCTCTTTCACGCTCTCTTCCTTCTGAAAATATCCCATTATTCAATAACGCTTCTTCTTCTTTCCGTCTTCTTCTTCTTCCTCCTTCTTCTTCTTCTACTACTACTTTTCCTCCTTCTTCGTCTGCTTCTCTTCTTCCTCCACCTCCTTCTGCTCCTTCTTCTCCCATTTCATAATCGTTAACTATTTATCATCTTTTTTTCCCTCTCCTCTTTCTCCTATTCCATCATTAACTGGTTCTCCGATCACTTCACCTTCTTCTCCTCCTCCTTCTTCTTCTTCCTCTCTTTCACTTCCTTCTCTTCTTCTCTTCTCCTCCTCCTACCATAAAAATAAAATGTATATTGAGAACGCATTTTTTTTTCTTCTTTTTTTGTCCTCGCCTCCGCCGCTTCACTCCTTTCTCGATCCCGTCCATTCGAAGCTTCACGGAGGGAGAAAATTGCTTCAAACCTCTTGGCCCATCGATCTTCTTCTCTCGGGTTAAAATTGCTTTTCAATCTCCTCTTTTAGTCGTCTTCCCGAGTGTGATTCCAAAGGGACGTAACGTAGGGAAGGATTCCAGCCGAGTTTTTGTGCGTGTCATCAGCCGGGTGTCTTGTCCAGCGTACTCAGCGAAGGGAGAGAGGAGGAGGAGGAAGAAGAGGAGGAGGAGGAGGAGAAAAAGGCGAGGAGAAAGTAGGAATGGTGGAAAAAGGGGGAAAAATGTGAAATCGTATGAAGATTAAAAAGAAAAAAAAAAGGACGGAATAGAAGCGGAAGGAGGAGGAGGAAGAGGACGCGGAAAAGGACGAGGGAAAGGAACATTAAACGAGGGAAAGGGAAAGGAAAGAAGATGGAAGACGAAACAAAAGCAAGAATCAGGAATAGGCACATATTGAGAGAGAGAGAGAGAGAGAGAGAGAGAGAGAGAGAGAGAGAGAGAGAGAGAGAGAGAGAGAGAGAGAGAGAGAGAGAATCAGAACAGAAGAATGAGAGAAGCAAGATAAAAGAATAAGGAGGAGGAGAAAGTGGAGAAGGAGAAAAAGGAGGAGGAGGAGGAGAGCAGAGCACGGAGGCGGAGGCGGAGGCGGCGGCGGCGGTATGAGAGGCGGCAATATGAAGGAGGTCGGCGTGATGACTCCGCCTCCCTCACAAGTTTTGATAGCGAGACCCCTGAATTGCATACTCGATGTGTCTTGGGAGAAGGCGGCGGTGAGAGACGAGGGCGGGAGGCGAGGGCGAAGACGAGGTGCTGGAGGGATGGAGGACGGGGGGAAGGGAAACGAGAGTCCTCCAGGGGGCGCAGCATCGGGCGGCGGCATGGAAATTGGAGCAGGAGGGCCGGGAAGTCCATCGGTGTATTCAGAGCGGCCTCACCTGCCTCACCTCTCACGCCATTCCGACTCATAAATAAAGATTCGATTTTGGCGCAGCAGCCCCTTCGTGCCTTGTTCTTGTTCGCTGTTTTAAACTTCTGCTGATGGTGATGGTGATGGTGGTGGTAGCAGTGGTAGTGGTGGTGGTGGCGGTGGTGGTGGTACTGCTCCTCTTCTTCCTCCTCTTGTTGCTGTTGTTGTTGCTGCTGCTGCTGTTGTTGTTGTTGTTGTTGTTGTTGTTGTTGTTGTTGTTGTTGTTGTTGTTGTTCTTCTTCTTCTTCTTCCTCCTCCTTTTTCTTCTCTCCTTCCTTGTTCTTCTTATCTTCCTCTATTTCTTCTTCCTCTTTCTCCTCTTCTTTCTCATTTTCCTCCTCCTCCTCCTGTAATCCTTCAATTTTTCTTAGGCCATATTTGTATATTTTCCTCCTTCACTTTCACAACAAACCTTTCATTCTTTACAACTCCTCAACTTTCCTTTCAGTACACTTCTCTCCCACACATTACTTACATCACACATTATTCTTCATTACATTTCATCCCCTCACTGTTCTCTTCCCTTCCTGACTCCTCGTTCACTACATTTGCTCCCATCTCTTCATACATCACATTATATCCCTGCATTATTCACCCTACGTCCTTCAACACCTTGCATCTCTCCCTCCTTCAGCGCCTTCATCACCAGCGTCTTTAAGAGAACACACCAGACAGACAGCAAGAGAGAGAGAGAGAGAGAGAGAGAGAGAGAGAGAGAGAGAGAGAGAGAGAGAGAGAGAGAGAGAGAGAGAGAGAGAGAGAGAGAGAGAGCGGAGGCATCGGGGGGAAGAAAGACCGACCGGAGAACTGAAAGACTGAAGGGGGAAGTGCAGAGTCTGACGGAAGCTTCATCAAACTCTCAATTTCAGGTGACTGGCGAAAGGTAGGCGCGTGATTGGTTTAACACATGGGGAGTGGAAAAAGAGAGAGGGAGACGGAGAGATAGAAACGGAGGGGGGAAAGACAGGCACCTCACCTCACCTCGCCTCATTAAGGACCCAGATACTTCGCCCCCTCACCTGGTGCTCCTCCGGCGGACAGGTGTGACGTTAATGAGCAGGTAAGAGAAAAGATACCTGGCGTCACGAATGGAGGAGAGGAGATAAGAAAAATTGGAATCCGAGAGGAAGGAAGAATACGAGTGGAAGGAGGAGACTAGTGATGGTGATGGTAGTGGAGGAGGAGGAGAAGGAGTGGGGGGTTAATGGGGGCATAAAAGACTAAGTGACGTCACGCAAAGTTGCACAAAAATAAGGAGGAAGAGGATTTATCTGAATTAAGCGGCTTGGCGTTGAAGCGGCGGGCGGTAAAGGAGGAGGAAGAGGAGAAGGAGGAGGAGGAGGAGGAGGAGGAGGAGGAGGAGGAGGAGGAGGAGGAGGAGGAGGAGAGGAAGGAAGAAGATAACGAAGATACTGAGGAGATGGAAAAGAAAAAAAAAGAGACAAGGAGGAGCAAAATGAACATAAAAAAAAAAAAATGAGGGAATGACAACGATAAATAAGACCAGGAAAATAAAAGAGAACAAATAAATGGAAAAAAAAAGATAAAAAAGTAACATAGGAAAAGAAAACGTGAAGTAAATAAATTAACAAAAGAAAACCAGCGAAGAAAGAAAATGGAGAGGAAGATAATAGTAATGATGCTAATGATAGAAATGAAGAAAACGGGAAGGAGGAAAAGGATAAGGACGAGAAGATACAGAAATAAAAAAAAATAATGAGAAAGAAAAAAAAATAACAAGAAGAAGAAAAAAAGAAATAACAAGGAAGAAAAAAAGAAATGAAAGAAATAAGTAAAAGAAAGAAAAAAAAAGAGAGAAAAGAACAGACATACACACAAGACAGGACAAGATACACCAGGACAGGAGGGCAAGAAGACAGAGAGAAAGGAAGGGAGTCGGAAGAAAGAGAAAGAGAGTGTCTGAATGAGTCGAGGGAAGGAAGGAAGGAAGGAAGGAAGGAAGGAAGGAAGGAAGGAAGGAAGGAGGGAAGAAGAAGGTAGTTAGGTTAGGTTACGAGCACGTTAATCAGAGACATTAGAAGACCGAGTTGGCATTTAATTTTGTAACAGAGGCGTAGTACCAGAGTCTTGCAATTACTCACGTGGGGATCTTAATGAGACACACCTGGGCCTCGTCTCACCTCCTTCCCTTCTCTCCAGCCCTCTACCCCCAGGAGCCCCCACCATCCCTCAGCGCCCTCCCCAGCCTCGCAAAAAAGCCTCCTCGCGACAATTACCTCCGCTCACGACTAAATTAAAGTGATATTGCGTTTTCCAAGTCTCATTCATCAGCTCCTCACTGCCGCCGCAAAAATCTCATCACCCGCTCGCTACTGGGAAGTGTGTGTGTGTGTGTGTGTGTGTGTGTGTGTGTGTGTGTGTGTGTGTGTGTGTGTGTGTGTGATGCTCCTGTAAGTCATATTTTCGTGATGGTTACTCAGATTATCGTCCTCGTCAGTGTCCTTCTTTTCCTCCTCCTCCTCCTCCTCCTCCTCCTCCTCCTCCTCCTCCTCCTCCATATCATCATCATTATCTTCCTCTTCCACATTTTCTCCCTCGTTCTCCCTCTTCTCTTTCTCTTTAATATTCCTACTCCTTGTTATTTTTCTCTTACTCCTTCCCTCCTTTTTCTCCATATATATATATATATATATATATATATATATATATATATATATATATATATATATATATATATAGAGAGAGAGAGAGAGAGAGAGAGAGAGAGAGAGAGAGAGAGAGAGAGAGAGAGAGAGAGAGAGAGAGAGAGAGAGAGAGAGAGAGAGAGAGAGAGAGAGAGAGAGAGAGAGAGAGAGAGAGAGAGAGAGAGAGAGAGAGAGAGACTTACTTCCATCAAAATGAAATCCCACTTTGTATACAGACACCTTCACTAACAGGTGTTGTATCGCTATCCATTATCCTCCTCCTCTTCCTCCTCCTTCTCCTCCTCCTTCTCCTCCTCCTCCTCCTCCTCCTCCTCCTCCTCCTCCGCCTCTTCTTCCTCCTTCCTCCGGTGACCACAAAAGTACTGATAAAATAATTTCTTCCACTCTTCCTCCGTCTCCTGCATCATCGTTTCCTTCTTCTTCTTCTATAGACTTTCCTTTCCCTTTTCCTTCCTGAGTTATTTCAATTTTTCCTTCCTTCCATTTATCTTTCATTGTGTTTTCCTTTCTTACCACTTTTCGGAATTGCTTTTCACTTTCCTTCTTTTCCCTTCTTACTTTCCTGCGTTCTTGCTATTTCAATTTCTTTCATAGTTACTAGCTCCCTCCATCTCTATGTAACATCCATCTTTCTATCTTTCCTTCTTTCCTTCCTTCTATCTCTCCTTTGCTCCTTTATTCCCTTTTCCCTTGCCTCCATCCTTTAGTCCCTCTCACCTTTCCTCCTATTTCCCTGTCCTTACTCTCATTTTTTCCCTTCACGCTCTTTCTTTCCTTACTATCTTGCTATCATTCCTTTCATCCTCCCTTTTTTATTCTTATCCTCTTCTCTTCCTTCCTTAACCACTACCTCCTTTGTTTCCCTTCTATCCTTTACCTCTATCTTCTTTCCTTCCCTAGTTCTTTCATTCTTCCCTACCTCCATGTCTCTCTTTCTTTCTTTATCCCGATTTTCTTTCCTTCTATATAACCACTACCTCCTCTCTCTCTCTCTCTCTCTCTCTCTCTCTCTCTCTCTCTCTCTCTCTCTCTCTCTCTCTCTCTCTCTAGCGTTGGTCTTCGTACCTACACTTTCTTGAGGATCATTGGGTATTTTTGTGTATTTTTCTTGGCTGCCTTAATTTCGCGGTAATTTCTGGAGTCCTGAACGAGATTACTTTCTGACTACGCTGATGAAAACTGTCCGCGTTGATATTAAAACACGGCGGTGCGTAGTGTGTGTGTGTGTGTGTGTGTGTGTGTGTGTGTGTGTGTGTGTGTGTGTGTGTTGATATATTCCGTTTTCTTTCCTCTCGTGTTTTTTTCTTTCATTTCTTTCTATTTTTTTTTCGGTATGTTTGTGGTATTTTTTCTTCGTTTTGTTTGATCTTTTTTACATTTTTCCTTTCTTTTTTTAATTTTCTTCTTAACATCCTTTCCTTCATCTTTTTTTTTGCCCCGGTCTTTTTTCCTTCCTTTCTCCCCTTTTATTCCTTATTCTTTTGTTCCTTTTCTTTCCTTCCTTACTTCTCTCCTTTCATTAATTCTAAAGTATTTTGAATTTATCTTACTTCCCTTTTACTTGCTTACACTCCGACTCTCTCTCTCTCTCTCTCTCTCTCTCTCTCTCTCTCTCTCTCTCTCTCTCTCTCTCTCTCTCTCTCTCTCTCTCTCTCAGGAAGTCTCACAGTCTCGAAGTCTAATATTTTTCGCACTGTCGTCGGATCAATAACGGAATATCTTTGATCAGGAAAATGGAAAGAGAGAGAGAGAGAGAGAGAGAGAGAGAGAGAGAGAGAGAGAGAGAGAGAGAGAGAGAGAGAGAGAGAGAGAGAGAGAGAGAGAGAGAATACTGAGCATGGAAGAAAAATAAAACATGGACTAAAGTAAGAAAGGAAAAAAGAAAGGAATGGAGGAAAGAAATGAGAGAAAAAATAGAAGGAAAAGGAGATGAGTGAGTGAAGAATGAAGGAGAGAAAAAAAATTATAAGAAAAAACAAAAGAATAAAGAAAACACTGAATAAAGAGAGAAAAAAAGATAAACACTGATAAAAGAATGAAACGATAAAGAAGACGAAGAAGCAGGGAGAGAGAGAGAGAGAGAGAGAGAGAGAGAGAGAGAGAGAGAGAGAGAGAGAGAGAGAGAGAGAGAGAGAGAGTAGGTAAGAAGGGTAAGGGTAAGGAGGGGAAACAAAAAAGGAGGGGAAGAAAGGCTTGTCTAGAGAAAAGGTATGTAGATTCCTCTGCCTAAAGGGAGGAGGAGGAGGAGGAGGAGGAGGAGGAGGAGGAGGAGGGAGGAGGAAGGGAAGAGGAGGGAGAAGGGAGGGTGGTAGAAAAGACGAAGGGAGGAAGAAAGGAGAGAAGGAAGAAGGAAGAGGCAGAAGGAAAGCGGTAGGTAGGGAGGGACGCAGGGCGTTCAAAGGAGGGAGGAATGGAGGGAGGAAAGGAGGGGAGATGTAGGGGAGAAAACCTATAGAATATGGGCAAGGGAGGCAGAGGATTAAAGATGGAGGAGGAGGAGGAGGAGGAAATACATTCGGGGACAAAATTATGTAGATTGAAGAAAATGAAATTCCGAAATATGAAGAACGTACAGTAGAACAGAAGAAGAAGAAGAAGAAGAAGAGGAAGAAGAAGAAGAAGAAGAAGAAGAAGAATTGGAAAATAATGATAAAAGTGGTAATGTTTGAAGAAAATATGCGATTATTTGGCGAGTTATGTCTTATTGGAAAATGTGGAGACACATCAAGGAATATGAGTCCCACTGATCATAATTACACTATTACAAAAAAAAAAAAAAAAAAAAAATGAAAAGTAAATAAAAAAATAAAAGATGTATGAGGACTTTAATGAATAAAATGTACGTACAAGAACAAGAACAACAAGAACAGCAAGATCAACAACAATAATAATAACAATAATAAAAAGACAATAATAATAATAATAATAATAATAATAATAATAATAATAATAATAATAACAATAATAATAATTTGATCATAGCATATTTCAGACTACGGATGACTTGGTCTTTTATTTTTGAGAATATGCGACTTTCCTCACGGGGCACCCTGTATGAATAACAAACGTACCTTTAATAACAATAATAGTAAAAAAAGAAACAGGAATAATAATAATAATAATAATAATAATAATAATAATAATAATAATAATAATGATAAACCACACGCTTTCCCAGCCCCTGTCAGCGCCACTGCCACGCCTGCCGCAGCCTCCACAGCCGGGCCGCAGCTGGACCACTGGCTCGCTAAGACCTCCTCATTAAGTCCAAGGCCCATGACGTCTGAGCCTCGCCCGCCTCCCTAATGTTAAGCGGACCATTGCGATTCCCACTGTCCTGCCTTCCCTTCACACTTTGAGGGACACTTGGGACTGCGGTGTCTGCTTCTACTTACTGCTGCTGCTGCTATTACTACTGCTACTACTACTACTACTACTACTGTATGCTATTAGATGTATAAGATACTTCTAAGAACACTAGTGCCATAATCTTCAAGGACTTTCACTTTTTCTTGTTTCCTTTGTATATCTATTTATTTATTTATTTATTTATGAAAATAATTTATTCTGGTATGATACATTTAGATCTTGAATGATTTATATTGTTGGACACAGTTATCATCTTGCTTATCATTATTATTATTATTATTATTATTATTATTATTATTATTATCATTATTATTATAGTTATTATTATTATTATTATTATAGTTATTATTATTACTTCCACATCAGTTTTCTGCACAATTCTTGAAATATAAAACATTATTCATTCTTTTCTCTGTCGTATGTTTTATGTTTCTTTGTAAGACCAGTTTAATTCTTGTTTCGCATTGTTCTTTTTCTTTCCAGCCAGTGTTCTGTTCCTCGTGCTCCATATCACCTGCAATCCTCTGCCTGACTCCACCATTGTGAACAGCAAAATATAGAGAAAAATGACGAACACAGAAAAGGAATTGAAAAAAAAAGGACTCCGCTTAAAAGTCACGGAGGTAAAAAGAATACTCAGGTAAAGAAAAAAAAAAAACGAGAAAACAAATGTAAAAGAGAAGAGGGAAATGTTGTGCACAAACTGCTAAACACACACACACATCATCATCTACACACAATAACAACAGCAACAACAACAACAACAACAACAACAACAACAACAACAACAACATCTACAACAATAACAACAGCAACAACATCAACAACAACAACAACAACAACAACCACAGCAACAACAACAACACCGCCACCACCACCACCGTCACCAACAGCAACACCAACAACAACATCAGCAACAACAACAGTCAAAAAAGACCCGACCAACTAAGTATCACCACCACCACCACCACCACCACTACCACGACCACCTTCAGGTTACGCGGCACTCTTAACTTTCAGAGGACAAGTGGAGGAGAAGAAAGAAGAGTGAGCGGACGGGTGATGAGGGGCGGGTGAAGGAAAGAGAGAGGACGCTGGGTGACGGAGCGGAGGCTGTGTGTGTGTGTGTGTGTGTGTGTGTGTGTGTGTGTGTGTGTGTGTGTGTGTGTGTAGAGTCTGGAAACACACACACACACACACACACACACACACACACTGAAGAAGTATTTCGTGTGTCAAATGTTCTAAAATCTAAGGCAAAATCTACGTAAAATTTTAGACCAAACGGAATGGTGTTGGACAGAACAAAATTTAGGGGAATCAAAACGGAATTTCATTTGTAACTCATCAATAATGTAAAATGAGTCCGCAAGTTATAATTCACAAATAACAAGGAAAACATCATCAACAACAACAGCAGTATCATTACATTACTAAACAAAGCCATGTTCATATTTGGATTATAATATATACGTATGGATGCTGTGGTACTGTTACTAACTTTACAACAGTAACAACAACAACAATAACATCACTTGCAGCAGCAGCAGCAACAACAACAACAACAACAACAACAAAATAACAATAAAAACATCACCACCAGCAATAACAAAAGAAAAAAAAATCTATTACTATCAATTTCATTACTACTATAACTGCTACTACTGCTGCTGCTGTTACAACTCCTTACTAATATAACTCGTAAACTGTCTTCCAGCGAAATTGTTTTCGTCATTTCGTCGCTGAGTGATGTTCAACGAAGACACACACACAAAAATTTCAACACAGAAAATGAATATGATTAGCTAGTTGCAAAAATGAGGCACAGTAATCTATAATAGTAATTCCCTACTCTAAGTTACTACGTTTATTAGTTATACACGTGTTTTTGTACGGTGCATAATTAAGCTAACTAGTATAATGGTAAGGCTCATGATGAATATGATGCTGATGCTGATGGTGATGAGGATGATGATGAGGAGGAGGATATACATACAAGTCACGCACAGAGAGCTAGTAATATATCAGGATATTTTTAATGTTACGCTGCTGGTAAACCTGCACATAACACACACACATGCACACATGCACACACACACACACACACACACACACACACATACACACACACACACACACACACACACACACACAAAGCTCAGTCTAAAGCTAAACTGCTCAAAAACTAGCAGTGAAAAAAAAGGACACATTCATTCAAATTACACCTTTTTTTTTTTTTTTCACGGGGTTGTTGTTGTTGGCCGTACGTGATAGAGCGCCGGCCGCCTGTTGTCATCCGGGAGCAATGCGCCATAAACGACAACGCTTTGATATCCTGCTAATTTCCCTTCACCCCACCACCACCACCACTACCCTCTCGCCCCCCACCCCCCTACACCGTACCTCCTCCCTCTTTTTTTCTAGTATGGAAATAAATAAATGAAAAAAAAAAAGAGCTCTAGAGGGACCGTTCAGACACATGCACTAGTATTAGCAGCAACAACAACAAGAACAACGAGAACACGATCATCATTATCCATAACAACAGCAACAACAGTAGTATACTAAAAAACACACACACTCATACACACAACAAAAAGTTTCATGCTGTTTATCAAATCAGCTTAGGGGAAAAAAGTGCCATTATTAATTCCCGGTGCATTTATTAGATGTTTTTGTAAGTGCTGTCGAGCGAGTGACTGTATCGGACTGGGCATTACGGGGCGTGTCACGTTAGGTCGACGCTCGCCACTGTTAATGATATGAGAATCGCCCGTGTGTGACCAGCGACCAGACCTGGCAACTCGCGACCCCCTCACGTCTCATTTAAATTATTGGAGTTGGCTTTAATGTTGGCGAGCGGCGGTCAGTGGCTGCCTTCTCTCATTATTTATTGAGGCGAACGGACGGACGGATGGCGGGGGAGGGGGCGGGGAGGGGTGGAAGGGAGAGGGAAGGGGCAGCGAATGAGAGGATCGGAAAGGCTTGAATTGACCCCCCGATGACATTTAGAGTACGCAGAAAGGAGGGATTTTAATATGGAGTGTCGACCTCCCCTTTCCGGCTGGCTGGCTGGCTGCTGGCCAGGGCGCGGAGGGGGAAGGCGCTGCAGGGCGGAGGTCGGGGGTCGAAGGGCGCCCGATAAACCTGCCGTAAATGTAAGGCAGGACGCGAGGCCGCCCGTAAGC
>NC_087151.1:9742500-9750000 GCF_035594125.1 Scylla paramamosain | reverse complement strand
TGTTTACAGCAGAAGCATGTACGTTTGTTTATAGAAGAGGAAAGTGCGTTTATTTATAGAAGAAAGAAGTGTGTTTATAGCAGAAAAAAGCATGTTTATTTATAGATTTGTTTATAGCAGAAGGAAGCATGTTTATTAATAGCAGATTTGTTTATAGCAGAAGCATGTACGTTTGTTTGTAGCAGAGGGAAGTATGCTTGTTTATAGCAGAAACAAGTAAGTTTGTTTATAGAAGGAACATTTATGTTTGCTTATGGAAGGAGAAGGTCCGTGTGTAAATAACAGTAAGTACGTTTGTTTGCGATGTAAGACTGTAGCAGAAGACCCTGGAATAAGATCTTGGATTTTTGACAGACTAATGAGAGGAAACGACTCCATGCTGTATCGCTGCTATGGAAGACTTCAGAGACTGTTTTTAAATAGTGATAGGATGAGTAACACTGGAGCACATGGCGGTATACATACTGAAGACTTGTGTTTTGAAATACGAAAAAAAAAAATAATAATAAGACGTTAAATATTATGCTTTATCTTTTTTTCACGCTCTTTGATTGTATTATTATGTTTTCCTCATATGACATTGGCAAATTTGCGGTCAATAAAATATCTATCGATCTCATCCATCTATCTATTTATCTATTAATCTATGCTAGAATGGAAACACGGCAACAAGGAAATCTATTTTGAAATTTAATATGAACAAAAACTTGTGAGAGAAAACACTTATTAACATTATGAGGGTTTTAACTTTAACAAAAGGCATTTAGTAAGGCTTATTAGAAGTCGTTTCCCATACAAAAGAAGTTGTGTGTTGAAGAATGAGAAGAGTCACTGAAGGTATTGTTGCACGAGGCTGTGCTATGCCAAATGAAATCTACGGGATATGAATGCCGTGTATTGTAAGAGTGCGTTGCTTGAAGCCATGCCTTGTAGTCGGAGCATTGATAAAGACTGTGTTTGTGTTGCTTGTTTTACAGGAGGAATGATTTTGCTCTCCTGACAGTCTGTAATGTAGTAGGAGACCACAGGCATATGTGTTGAAATTGCATGCGTGTGTGTTTCTTTGATAACCTGAGTGACAAGTATGTACATTATAAGAGCTTGTGTTGTAAGATGTCATGAAGTGAAATAGCGGAAAGCACAGCGAAGAAATCAAGGTATCAAGATACTCCATGGTTAATTTGAGCGGAATCCTTATAACTTTTGAGACAGAGGTAATCAAGCAAATTTTTTTTTTTTCATAACTTTTTTGGTGTTCATCCTGAATCTTTTACTCTAAAAAAATAATCTTTCCTACCGTTTCTTGAATACAATATGCATGCCTAGCTATCTCTATCATTTATTCTCCACTCTATCGTGACTTTTTTTCTATCATAGTTATAGTGAATCAGATCTTAATCTATTTTGCTACGTAATTTTCCTTGATCACAAGAATTCGAAGAAATATAAGTGGTGATTTTGTCTCATCATTTTTTTTCTATCACAAACAAGAAAAAAACACAAGAGGAGACAGCTGCTATATGTGTAGGTATGTATGGTCAGTAATTCAGCTTCTGTGCCAAAATACATGAACGTCGCAGAGTTATCCGTAATGAGAGGCGCCGCAAACTTGTCATCTGAGCCACGCGGAAAAAAAAAAAAAACTTTCTTCAGTAGTAAGTGGTGTGTGTGTGTGTGTGTGTGTGTGTGTGTGTGTGTGTGTGTGTGTGTGTGTGTGTGTGTGTGTGTGTGTGTGTGTGTATGTGTGTGTGTGTGTGTGTGTGTGCGTGTGTGTTTATTTATTTATTTTTTTTGTGTGTAGGAATATGATAGTATTACATTGGTAGTAGATGCAATCCTAACAGCAAGATGTTTTATGAAATACTAAAGATTAAAAAAACAGATAAAAAGTCACCACACAAGAGTGATCCACTTTACGGATAAAAAAAAAGAATAAATAAAAGGAATAAAAATAAGAAAACAAACAAATACAAATCAACAAATCAACAAATAATCAAATAAAATAAGATAGAAACGGCGATGGTTCAGTTTATTTTCTAACGAGTCAATTGTTTACTAAAGACCTCAGCTAAGACCACGTATCACACCCTGGCGACAGTATGGTAAAAAGCAAAAGAAAAAGAACAAAAAAAAAAAAAAAAAAAACTCGCCAACATGCTATCGTATCTGTTCAAGTCAGAGCACCGATCCCACTTGTAGCAATCATGTCGGTATCATGTCAGCATATCATAATTTATCATCACAGTCGATTCGTCTTTTTTATTTTCCAGCAATGTTTTCACGAGTTCCTTAATGGAAGGAATGATTTGCAACTGCACACTGGATGCTTCCGATTTTGTCACACATGAAAATTAAGAAGACTTTGCCATGACACAGAAACAACAGATAGGTAGACAGCTAAAGCAGGTAAACAGAGAGGCAGCGATATGAGCACACATACGAAAACAAGTAGAAAAATAGGCGGAAAGGTACAGAAAAAAAAAAAAAAAGAAACTAACAAGGGAAGATAGCGGAAGACAGACAAAATGGGTAGATAAGCAAATATACAGAGAAACAAACACACATACATACAGACGGACAGGCAAGCAAGCAAGCAAGCAGAGAGAGAGAGAGAGAGAGAGAGAGAGAGAGAGAGAGAGAGAGAGAGAGAGAGAGAGAGAGAGAGAGAGAGAGAGAGAGAGAGAGAGTACCCATGTGGCGTGGGCGTGAGAGACAGCACAAGCACATGCAAAGGGATGAAGGGGAAAAAACACGTTTGTCCTTGCATGAGGGGTCAAGTTTGGGAGCTCATTGTGAGAAGCAGGTTGGTGCCTCCTGCAAGCAAACAGGTTCCCGACCCCCTTAAGACAGCGCTCGAATCTCCTTTAGGCTTCAAATCCTTCAGCAACTTGTATATACCCGCAACAACACAGCACACGAACACTGAAGCATCACATTTCCTTCTTCCAGCCGCAAAACACGTCAGTTTGAATAATTTTGCCAGTGCTTGGGCGAGTTTTATGCGTGTGAACGTGTGCATGCCTTTGTGTGTGTGCGTGTGTGTGTGTGTATTCCTCCCACACGTCATGCATTCGCCCTGTGCTTGCTGGACTGGTTATGTACCTGCTATCACTCAACTGGTTCTGTGTGAGAGTGCGAGTGGGGACGAGGAGTGCTTTCAAGGGAGGACGGTGACGACGAGGAGCAGGACGAGGAGAAGAAAGGTGAATGAAATGTACTGAAGGAAAAAAAAAAGAGAAAAATGAAAACTATAAGGAGGAAAATAATAATAAGTAGAGGACTATAAGACCGAGGAGATGGAGAAAGAGGAGGTGATGGTGGTGGTGACGCCGGAGGTTGCAGAAAATCACGAATAGATTGAGTAACTTGTGTTTTCTACTAAGAGTTTCCCTGCTTGCCGTGCTTAAGTTGTCAGTGCTTTGCGCTTGGATAGGATTGTGCTTCTTTAACGAGGTGCTTGTCTGCATGTCACTGTAATTATCTTTGTGTTTTTGTATTTTGTGTCTGTCTATTTATTTTTCCGTCTTAACTTTTTTCCTTACACAAGAGGAAAAAAGAAAGAAAGAAAACAGCTACACGTAAAACTTCATGCGTCTCCATTTGTTTTTCTGTTTGGCTTTTTTTTTTCCTACACAAAAAGTAAAAAAAGTGAAAAGGTTTTTGTAATAAGTCACTAGTGAGAAAAAAAAAAAAAAAAGAAAGAAAATAGGAGAGTCCCCTTGCCCTCCGCCTGTCTGATGCCGCCACGAGCAGAGTACTGTAGCAGAGAGAGACACTTGACGAGGTTATGATTACAAGCGGAAAGTCACCTGGAATGGACGTCGTGGATGAGATTGTGAGATTCTCTGTTCCTTCTCATATTTTTAATGATTTTTATTTATTTATTTATATGATTTATTTTTGTCATCATCAAGTCGATCCTTCCTCGTAGCGTGAATTTACCGCTCTTTCATTAATTTGCATTGTACTCTTCTGTATTGTTTTGTACATATTTATCTATTTATTTGCTTGTTTGTTTATATATCTATTTCTTGATTGAATGCGTGATTGAATTTATTTTTACGTTTTCTTTCTTTCTTTCTTTTTTTTTTTTTGCGGACAATGTTGATTTGAATAATTTTTTTTTACTTTACTTGCTTATTTATACTAACCGCTTCTTTATTGTGAATACGTTGCAATGAACACAATCTATTTACTGGACAAAATGATCATTAAAGAACCAAGAGAAGAGAACACTAACGTACACGAAAATACAGTCAAAAAAATAACCCAATAAAAGAGTAAAAAATAAAGAAACGACACAGGAAAGAAACGCCTGAAATTAATAATAATCAATCACTCCAGTTAAAAGTAATGACATCAATTGAACTAACGAGGCAAATACATAAATATATCATGAATAAACTAACACATTTAATCTTTCCAAAGTCAAATACGAAAATTACAGATAAAAAAATAAATCGATCTTCAGCACTTTTTTTTTCTCTGCACAACATCCGCCATTATAGAGAAGGTTTGGTCCACGCTGTTTAAAATGTCGTGATTTGTCGTCTGGGATCAATAACAAAGAGGAGGAGAAAGTAAGGCCTACACTTTTTTTTTTTTTTTTTTTGAGAGGGGAGCGAAGTAATGGAATTTCAGAGGCGAGTACTAACAAGGAGGGAGAAATCGGAGGAAGCATTGGAAGGAAGAACACGCGGAGGGAACAGCAAGGAGGAAGTGGAGAGGAGGGGAGAGATGGAGAAAAGAAAACAGGTAGGGAAGAAGAAGAGGTAAAGATGTAGACAAAATCATACATTCTCTCTCTCTCTCTCTCTCTCTCTCTCTCTCTCTCTCTCTCTCTCTCTCTCTCTCTCTCTCTCGGCCTAAACGTAACGCAACGACGAAAAAGAAAATTACCAACACAAGAACATGATAACATTGAAAATTACTCTCTCTCTCTCTCTCTCTCTCTCTCTCTCTCTCTCTCTCTCTCTCTCACTCTCTCTCTCTCACTCTCTCTCTCTCCTCTCTTAATTAACCTCAACAAACACTTCCTCCTATCGCTTTCCGTCTCTCCTTATCGTGGGAAGTTAAGTGTTACATTATTTAAACACATCATACATTAAGCTGGAAAATAAGTTTAAACAATTTTCTTTAAAAACATCATGAAAAAGGAACAAGAAGGTATTTATATATGAGAGAGAGAGAGAGAGAGAGAGAGAGAGAGAGAGAGAGAGAGAGAGAGAGAGAGAGAGAGAGAGAGAGAGAGAGAGAGAGTATACTGCCAAAGTCATGATTCACCATACAAACTCAAAACTCTCTTGCTCACAAAATGGCTGAGTGCTGAGGGAGAGAGAGAGAGAGAGAGAGAGAGAGAGAGAGAGAGAGAGAGAGAGAGAGAGAGAGAGAGAGAGAGAGGGCATGGGGGGAGCAGACAGAGGGAAAGGGCAGTGTGCGTGAGGGGAGAGGCTGGCTGTCCTCCCCTCGTCTCCCTTCCTCCCCTCTACTCTGCCCTTTCCTTGTTCATGAAACACTCAAAATGGTTGATGTTAGAGAGAGAGAGAGAGAGAGAGAGAGAGAGAGACGAGAGAGAGAGAGGAAATTTTCTATTTGTATACTTTTTAATCTCTCTCTCTCTCTCTCTCTCTCTCTCTCTCTCTCTCTCTCTCTCTCTCTCCCTCTCTCTCTCTCTATCTATCTTTTTCTCTTTTGTGTGTGTGTGTGAGTGTCTCTCTCTCTCTCTCTCTCTCTCTCTCTCTCTCTCTCTCTCTCTCTCTCTCTCTCTCTCTCTCTCTCTCTCTCTCTCTCTCTCTCTTTTTCTCTTTTGTGTGTGTGTGTGTGTGTGTGTGTGTGTGTGTGTGTGTGTGTGTGTGTGTGTGTGTGTGTGTGTGTGTGTGTATTCTGTCTGTTTGCCATTTTGTCTTTCTGCATGTCTGTTTATCTGTTCGTCTGTCTTGTTCGGTGACATTGTACTACTACTACGACTACTACTACTACTACTACTACTCGCAAAACATCCCACTTTTATTTATTTATTCTTTTTTTTTATAAAACCACCTGAGGTAACTTGCTGTTGATAACAAGTAATTAGCTAAGGAAAAAGTTACGTCTAACCTAACACTCGCGGGCTTTATGTGTGAAAGCGTAAATAAAGTTTGTAAAGATTCAGATTTCGTATTTTATTCTCAATTTTTTTTTTCGAGGAAACTCTATTTACTTTGTTCCTTCTTGATTATCTCCATGCTAACTTTCCCGTCACTTTATTTTCATTAAAGGGACTCTCCTCGCTACCTCCTGTACAGCCCTGCCTCTTTTTTGTTTTTTTTTGGCTATATTCTGTTATGTCTGCCTTTATTTTTATAATCTATTTGAGATTCATGAGTTTGTCTATTCTTTTATCTTCTCTTTTTCTATTTCGTTTCGCATGTCTTTAATTTTATGGTAGTTTTTCATATGCTTAAGTTATCTTCTTTTTTCTTTCTCATGTTTTCAATTCTCATCTAAGATTTTTTATTCAATTTCCATTATCTTTGTGTAGCGTTGTAGTGCTTGTAGCTTTATATATTTTTATTCATTCTTATGCATTGATCTTTTCTGTCGTTTTTTACATTTAACTTTTAAGTATGAAATTTTTAGCTCTTTTCTCTCTTCTTTTCGCTTTTTTTTTTTTTGCACATTTCATTTTTTATATTCATCTTTTTTTTTTTTCTGTATGTTCATAATTTGTTGATTTTTTGTCACGTTGAGGGTTTTTCCCTTTTCTTTTTATCAAGTATATATCAGTATTTTCTGCTTATGTTTATTCTCTTTTTTTTTTACTTTTCCATTTATTTTATTTATTTATTTATTTATTTTTTGCCATACAAGGTATTAGGTACATTTTTCTATTGTAGTTTTCTCTTGAACACTTTTCTATATATAAACATTCTTCACAATTTTTATTTTCTGCTTCATATTTTTGCCTCTGGCCAACTTGAAAAATAAATCGGAGAGACAGATGTGAACACCGAGGCGATACTCAACCTTGCACATATGCCACATTTTTACATTTATTCGTATCCATCATTCTGTCGCCTTTCCTCACTCCCCCCCACCCTTGTGTCCGCATCTTTCCCGTTTATTCCGTTCTGTCAAATCTCTTCCTTACATGCTAGCCGGTATTTCCATTCCGTCTATTTTTTCAGTCTTTTTTACATGTTATTTTTCTTTCTCTCCAGTTTTTTTTCCTTGTATCGACATTTCCTCTTCGCCTGTCTCTGTCTGTTATTGCACTGCGTCTATTCCCTCCCCTCTTCTCCCATCGCTTCGCCTTGCTCCCTCTCGTGTCGGCTCCCTGTTCTCGTTTCCCCTCTTCTGTGTCTCGCGAACCGCAAAAAAAGAAGAAATGAACGTCACATCTCGTGTCTCGATACTGTAGCGAAACAAGACGACGTTGTATCTTACTCTCCTTCCCTTCCCTCTCTTCCTCTTACCCTTCCTCCATCCCTTCCTTCCTTTTACCTTTTCTCCATTCCCTAC
>NC_087151.1:9727500-9737500 GCF_035594125.1 Scylla paramamosain | reverse complement strand
AAGTACGGTAAGAAGTAGGAAGAGGGAGGAGGGGAGAACTTAAAAGTCTGTAAAGAAGAGAGAGAATACAAGAGAGAGGGGAAGATAAAAGGAAGAGAGAGAGAGAGAGAGAGAGAGAGAGAGAGAGAGAGAGAGAGAGAGAGAGAGAGAGAGAGAGAGAGAGAGAGAGAGAGAGAGAGAGAGAGAGAGAGAGAGACAGCGGCAGGGCAGTCCGGCAATCCAGGGTAGATGGGCGATATTTTTTGCTAGGCGTGCATGGATGGACAAAATGTATGGTGGGATATGGTAATGATGGCAACATGCCCCGCCCTGCTCTACCCCTTCCCTCTCGCTCTTATTCTCCTTCCCATTGCCTTCTTCCTTCTCAATACTGCCCTGCCCTGCCCTGCCCGTCACTTTACCCCTACACGCCGCTGCCTCGGCCCTCACCTCATAACCCTACATACACTGACCATCTCCTTAGTCTCCTCACTCACACCACCACACCACCCCAAGGCTCCGCTGCACTGGACGGCCGACGCTCAATGAATCCCAGTATCTCATTCTCAAAAGTCCCAGCAACTTATCTCGACTACTTTCAGCTGGCTCTAATGGATTTTACTGGGGAATTTCATGGGTGTTTTCGTGATTCCAGTGATATTTTAACCTGAATCACAAATTGTTGGTGGGAAAAGATCCATGAGAACGTAGTCCATTCATATATGTGGCCTTTGAAAATAGTTCTTAAGGGAGACCAAAGTGTATCAGAATACTGGCCCAGATTGCTATGAGTGACAGCCGTTGACGCTAAGGCCTCTTCCTCACATTACTAATACAGCACTCCTATACCGGAACTCTCACACGGCAACGCGGTGACAATGAAGAGGGTGAACATTTCGAGATTAGAGAAGGTTACAAAGGATGGACAGATACCAGGAAACCAGTTTGTAATGAAGGTATCTGTTGAACTACGCACTTCTGCAAACTACGTACGTGTGGAAGAGCTGGCTGTAACAGAGCACGATGTGGACAATGATGATGATAAGAAGGTAAGAAAAAACGAATGTTATAGTCAGTATATGAAGCGAGTGGTGTTTAAGAACGTAAGTTTAAATATTTGTGCAGCATTGTGTCCTGCAAATTGTAAGATATGAATACCATTATAGCAGAAAACTTAAGAACTTACAGAGTTTACAATGGGTTTTTTGGGTATGATGGTAATAAAGCGTTACGATAGTGGTGATGTTAATCAGCGATGGTGTATGAGAAAGACCAGGACATGAAAAAAAAAAAAAGACATGAATAATAAAAGAAAACAAAATAAAGAAATATGTATAAGCTTCGATACACGAAAAAATGTACACAGGGAAGCTAAATTATCAAATGCTGAATACTATTACAAAAATTTTAAAAAAAGGTTCATAAAAAAGATGAAAACATAGTGGCGTAAAAAAGTACAAATGATCAAACTCTGCAAAAAAAAAGTGTAAAAAAGTACGATTATTAATATGCGAGAAAGTTACATAACAAAAAAGAGAGAAATAGAAAGTTTTATTAGAAATAACACTAAAATAAGAAAAAAAAATATTCCAGAGAAATATAAAGGGAGATATTTGAAAATCACAACAACTTAGATTGTCATTAACACGCTGCTCTCTCTCTCCACACACACACACACACACACACACACACACACACACACACACACACACACACACACACACACACCTTTCTGAAATGTGGTGGTGCATGGAATTCCATAAGCCGCTGTCTGATATACTTCTTTATAGTTTAGTTTGTCAAAGACAAAGAGAGAAGAAATAAAAGAAGAAAGAAATAAGGTATGGAAAAATAGACTACTTTGCATATATAATAAAAAAAAGTAAAATTTGAAAAATCTAAAGATATTACATAAGAAAAGAAGAAAAGAAAGAAAAGTGGAATATCAAAAAAATGAAAGAAGACAGAAGGAAAGAAGTTGTGTAAATAAACAGAAAAAAAACTCAAGTCGCTAAAAAAAAAAAATAAAAAAAAGATCATTCAAAAAGATGAGAAAAGAAGGAAAAATAAAATCAATATAAAGAATACCACACAACACTAACATCACATACTCTTACGTGGTGCACAAAGCTTATGAAACCCAAGAAACTAAAAGGGCATAAAAAAAAAAGAACCTGAAGAAGTGTGGAACGAGAAAGAGAGGAGAAGAAGAGAAAAAGCAAAAAGCAAAACGTACTTGAAGGAATAAGGAAAAATACTGGAGGAGGGGGAGCAAGAGATGAAGGAGGAGGAGGTAGGAGGAGGAAGAGGAAAGTCACGTGTTCTCAGCATAATTAAAAGAACAGACAGACTCATTTGCATATATTCCGAAAGAAGTTTGTCTCTCTTCTCTCTCTCTATAAGCGTCTGACAGTCCTCTCGGTATTTCACTTAAAGCTGCGCGTCTGGTGAGTGAGTGCACCTTGAAAGAATCCAGACCTGAAGGAAAGGCTGCTGACAAATACGATGAAGTAAAAGCCTTTAGTACTTTGCAGAAAGCTTTATAATTACAAACTGACTAAATTAGACGGCGAAAAATGAGGTGTGTTGTATTTTTTTGTAAAACTTGTTAGGAAAGTAAGATAAAGAAAAAAAAAGGAAGAAAAGAAAGAAAAGATGAAATTGTTGCATTGTAGAATAGTAAAGACTAAATTAGAGAGAACAAAAAATGTGATCCTGTATTTTTCCTATTTAAAACTTGTTAGGAAAGTAAGGAGAAATATAAGGAGGGAAGAAAAGAAAGAAGGGAAATTGTTGCGTTGTACTAAACGTAAAATACGCCAAGAAAATATTACTTGAGTGCGTCAATTATGAAGAGAAGCAAAGAAAAAAAAAATTAGAAAACAGAGACAAGAAATGCAAGGATAATGAATGAAACGAAAACAAGAAAATAAATCATGGGGCAGAAAAGAAGACAGACGGAAAAGCCGCACAAATTAACATAAGAAGATGAAAGAATAAATAAAGAAATAATGAGGGATTCAAAGACTGCAAGAGCCGAACGTAAGCACAACAAACAAACAACAAAACAAAGAAATTAACATAAATTAAAAAAAAAATGTAAAATAAGATCAAGGAGGCAAGTAGACCTTAATAACAACATACAAATAACGTAAAAAACAACCAAGAACAACTGAAAAACTTAACACGCAGAACAACAAAGAGAATAACACGATGTAAGAAAACAAAAAAACAATAACATCCACGCCATAACAGGGTAGGCAGCAACAACAGCAGCAGATTACTGGCGTAGAGAGAGAAAGTTAGCGTGAGGAAATGTTTAATCTCCATAAGTGACACACGAGGAAACGAGGAAGGCAGTAATAGTGATGTTGTGAAGGATAATTGATTGCACTAATTCCCCTACATCAAGTTTTCTTCAGTGGTGGTGGTGGTGGTGGTGGTGGTGGTGGTGGGACTCAGGCACACGAATTACTTTTTCTATTTAATTTAAGATGCCAAAGTTCAGAAGTTTGTGGTAATTTTCCTTGTGTGTGGTGGAAAGTTTTCTTTTTTCATCTCTCTCTCTCTCTCTCTCTCTCTCTCTCTCTCTCTCTCTCTCTCTCTCTCTCTCTCTCTCTCTCTCTCTCTCTCTCTCTCTCTCTCTCTTATACCGTACATTTTAACTATAATAACATTCTAATCAACAATTTTTCTTAGTTAGGGCACGGGCATGACTTGAGTAAATGGCTAGGAGATGGCAGGAATGTGGCAAGGGAGTGGCAGGGCAGGGCAGGGCCGGGCAGGGCGGTAGAAAGGATAGAGGAGGGATGGATGGATCTTGGCAGGGGAAGAAGAGGGATGAATCAGACTGAGACGGAAGATGGGCAAGGATACTGACAGGGTGGATGGGGAGGGATGGCTAGGCAAGGTAAGAGGGAGGGAAGGAGGGAGAATGTATGGAGCAGTATGAGATAAGAACATCAAAACCTAAGAGAATAAGGAAAGCTGCAAGAAGCCATCAGGCCTACACGTGGCGGTTCCTGTATGAAACATACCTGTTTCTACCTATCATCCCCATCCATAAATTCGTCTAATCTTCTTTTAAAGTTCCCTAATGACTCAGCACTAACAATTTGATTACTGAGTTCATTCCATTCATCTATCACTGTATTTGAGAACCTTCTTATCTCTTTCTTAAACTTAACTTTTCAAGCTTGAATCCATTATTTCTTGGCCTATCCTGATTATTTATGAAATTTTTGCTTACGTCACCCTTGTTGCATCTCCTGTACCACTTAAAGACCTTTTATCAGGTCTCCTCTTAACATAAGGAATGTAAAGTTAATAACTTCAGTCTCGTTTCATAAGGAATACCCCCCATCCTCTGTACCCTTTTCGTCATTCTTTGTACTGATTCTAATAGACCTATATTCTTCCTGTAATATGGGGACCAGAACTGCAGAGCATAATCGAGATGAGGTCTGACCAGCGCTAAATATAACTTTAATATTACTTAGGGACTTCTACTTTTAACACTTCTAAATTACTTCTAATACCAGATTTACTTTATTTTTGGCCTCTATGCATTGTTTTCTTAGACAAAGATCATAACTAACTATAACTCCTAAATCTTTTCGTTCTCTGAACTTCCCAGAGCTTCGTTCTTTTTGTGTACCTACTTTGTGAGTTTCTTGTGCTTACTTAAAATCCTTTGCATTTACCATATGTTTGTCCATTCATTCATCCTATCCAAGTCTGCCTGCAAGGCGATGGCATCCGAATCTGAATTAATCTACCTATCTTCGTGTCATCTGTAAATTTACTAACATCGCTACTAATCTCACCATCTAGGCCATAATATATATATATATATATATATATATATATATATATATATATATATATATATATATATATATATATATATATATATATATATATAAGATAATAATGGCCCTAAAATTGACTCCTGTGGCACCCCTCTAATTACTTGATCCTACTCAGATTTAGAGCCATTCATTACAACTCAGTGTCGCCTGTCACTTAACCACGACCTCTTAGCCGCGACCTTATGCACCCTAACACCTTCCCACCTATCCCATGCGCCCTAACCTTTCTCAAGAGCCTTTGATGGGCTACCTTGTCTAACGACTTACTAAAGTCTATGTATAGGATCTCATAACTATCCCCACTATCTGCCGCCTCGTAAACTTTACTATAAAAAACTTAACAAGTTCGTAAGGCAAGACTTCCCTTTCCTGAAACCATGCTGTGACTGATTTATTGAGTTATGCTTGTCTAAATTATCTGTAATGTTCCTCGTGATTACTATAATTGAAGTAAAGCTGACAGTTCTATAATTAGACGCTACTGCTTCATCTTCTTTCTTAAAGATGGGTACCACATTCGCTTACCTCCACATTACCGGTACCTCTCCTGAATCTAGCGATTTCCTGAAGACATGTTGTAATGTAAGATAATGAATGCTGGAAAAGAAATGTGAATATGTAGTAAAATGAAAAGAAAAAAAACATCATTTAAAGATTTATCACGTTAGTTTTCCCATGCATACTTTTCGTTATCATTAAATGGAAATTATCCGAAGATTTATCACATGTTACCTTTCTTACGAGTATTCGTCTTTTTTTTTTTTCTTTTTTGTTGTCTGTAACACCGGCGCGGCAAAATAAGTTAGCGCATCTCCCAACAAAACACGCCTGCAAACCAACCATGTTATTTTCACGTCGCTGGGATGCCTCAACTTTCCAACCGTGATCAGCATAACCATAATATTGTGGCTGGGGTGAGCGGCTCCCGGTGGATTTAGACACGGCACGGAGCATAGGCACCTCATTTTATCAGAAGAGGGATAGGAGTGGATAAAAATAGGGAGCTGTAGCATAACACTTTACATTTCTATACATTTTCCTTTCCAATACTTACAGAAAAAAAAGTTAGCAGCACCGGCAATAATCCTAATTTAACTTTAAGATGGATAGAAATAGGTAGAAATAGAGAATTGTAGCATTAACCCAGTACATTTCCACATCTTTCTTATTCCAATACAGACAGAAAAACGTTACCAACGCCAACTCTGGTCTTAATTCTACCCATGAATAAAAAAATAGATAAAAATACGGAAACTGTAGCATGGTACTGTGCTTTTCGCCTTTCAACATTACCAGAAAGATGTTGGCAACACCGAAACACTAATCTTTTGTAATAGAGAAGGAAACTTAGAATGTACTCTACTCTCAGTCTAGCTTAAAGTATTATTGTCCTTTTTATCTCTGTTATCCTTCAACTAGCGACGGTGATAAGGGTAAACAAGGTCGTAGTCAGATGCACCGCCAAGCCAAGTCCTGCACACCCATCAGCAAGGCAGGACAAACACTCTGTGGCGGCGTCTGGCTCCCTGGCTCACGGGCCGCCTTCAGCCGCTGTTAAAGAAAACTGTCGCCTTAGAGGGTAAACTTGTGAGGATTGGAATGACGCCGCTTGACTTGATTAGAAATACGTGAACTTAGACACCTACACGAGGAATCTCTTAACCGTTGGGAATTGTTGTTGATTTACGAAGATAATAGCGCTTGAAAAATGAGAGTGAGTTAAGAAGAAGCTGAGTAATAATGTATATACAGAGCTGTTTGTTCGCTGTACGCCTACCTACGACAACAGATATACATACAAGTAAACGGTGAACTTCGAGGCTATGTGCTTTAATTGATACAGAAAGGTGTCAACGCGTAATAAATTGTGAGATGAAGCTAAAGAGTCGCTAAGTAACTGGTTAAAAGATGCTGTCTCTACTTTTAGAATCCTCCACGTGTACAAAGTTTGGAATGAAGAGCATAATCTTTCGATCATTCTTCACTACATCTTTCTGGCAATGTACAATTGAATCAAGTGGGTGAAAGGATGACGACTTTTCCCATTTCTTCCTCAGACTAGTGAGTTTAAGGTAAAGAGTATAGTTCCTAAGCCACTCTTCACCATACCTTCTTTCAGCCAATCAAAAATACTCGTAGGTAAAAAGGACGAGATCTTTTTCCCAATCCTTCCTCAGACTAGTGACAGACATCCATTCCCCTCTACCCTAAATGCCCTCACGTCACGTCCTCTCCCTTCTCTCTTCCCTTCTCCCCTCAGCTCACATCCTCTTCTCTTCCCTTCTCCCCTCATGTCCGTCCTTCCCAGCGGCGGGCGGCGGCGGGCAGAGGCGAGGGAACGACGGGCCAATACCAAGGATGGGAAGGCCGGTGATGGGCAGTCAGTCAAACACATTCACACGAAAATGAGGGGAAACCAATTCAATTACCTCCCGCAGAAAGTTGGCGCGTCAGGGAGGTTTGAAGATTCCAGGACTGAGGGGTTTGGAGGAAGAGAGAGAGACAGGGAGAGAGGGAGAGGGAGAGGGAGAGGGAGTGTGAGAGAGTTGTTGGGTGGCAGGCGTGGCTATGATGGTGGTGGTGGTGGTGGTGGTGGTGGTGGTCATTTATTGTGTGAATGTTTTATTGTTTTTGTTGTTGTTGTTGTTGTTGTTGTTACTTTGGTGGTGGTAGTGGTGGTGACTGTGGTAGTGAGGATGATCCCTTGATAGTCAATTGGAATATTAATAGCACTTTAATGGTGGTGTAGCTAATGGTGGTGGTCGTGGTGGTGGTGGGAGTCTAGTTGGTAATGCTGATGCTGCTGTTGTCACGGTCCTAAAGACAGTGCTGCCGTGATGTCACTGGGGTGTTCCCCACACCAGTGTGTTATTGTCTTGGTGCTCTGCATTAACACAATAAAAAGTAGTATTTGTTCTGCATACCACGATAGGACCTGATAATGGTAGTAGTAGTATGGCAGCGGTGGTGGTGCGTCATGGTGTAGTAGTAATAGTAGTAGTAGTAGTAGTAGTGGTGCTGTGGGGACCTTCCGTAATGGTGAATGGACGCGACGCTGCTATCATTGTGGCGGTGTCGCGGTGGTGTTCCGTAGGGGGCTCTATAGATGTCATGATAATCCAGGACTGGTCTTGTGGCTGTGTGGTTGTATACAGCATTGTGATGTTGTGACGGTGCTTTGTGGGTGGTGGTGGTGGTGGTGGTGGTGGTGGTGGTCAGTGTTATTTTCAAACACTTTGTGTTTTGTATTCTTGTCTATATTGAAGATGTCATATTCTTAATTCTTAACAATCACTCAGCGTTCATCTTTATAAAAAAAAAAATTGCTACTAAACTCCTCACTACTACTCCTTACTACTACTACTACTGCTACTACTACTACTACTATTACTCATATTACTACTACTACTACTACTACTACTACTACTACTACTGATGCTGTTGCTCCTACTACCGCCAGGTACTACTACTACTACTACTACTACTACTACTACTACTACTGCTACTACTACTATTACTGATTCTGTTGCTCCTGCTACTGCTGGGTACATCTACTACTACTACGAGTACTACTACTACTACTACTACTACTACTACTACTACCACTACTACTATTACTGCTGCTGCTGCTGCTGTTGCTGCTGCTGCTACTACTACTATTACCACTACTTATAATAACAATAATGATAATGATCAACAATAATGGAAAGTTGAATAAAGTCGATATGAGTCACACGAGTCGCCGCGTACTTGTAACAAAAGGAATATGAAAAAAAGGGACAGGAGAGAGAGAGAGAGAGAGAGAGAGAGAGAGAGAGAGAGAGAGAGAGAGAGAGAGAGAGAGAGAGAGAGAATAAAAAAGGACGAGCAACTGCCTAGGCCTCCCAACTCTCGTGATGCAAAAAAAAAAAAAAGTGAATCGCATCTTGTTGCCTCGTCAATGGCTCTCCATCGTGGCCACGCCGTCACCGCCAACGGCCATCACAGCACAGGCCTCCGGCGGGCAGTGGAGGGGTACAGGGCCGCGGGCGGGGGTCGGGGGGCACACGTGGGTTGCCTCAATGCCCACAACCCGCTAGAGTTGCAAAAACGCAACCAGAGACTATCCATCTGCCCCGCGCCGCCGCCACCACCACCACCACCACCACCATTGCCACACCGCGCCGCTGCCTCATCCCACCTCTGCCAACAAGCCTCCCTTCCTCTCCATCCCTCTCCCTCCCTCTCCCTCCCTCGCTCCCCATAAAACCCCCAAGCCGTAGGAATAAACAATAGCCGATATTATTTTCAGAGCAACAAATGATAATAATAATGACAAATAAACGTGCAGTATATATTGCATTTTCATCTCCCCGCCCGTGCCGTAAAGTAGAGTTTGTTGGTGGCGGCTGAGCAGCGGCGGCGGCGGCGGCGGGCGTTGGTGGCCCTGTCTGATTGAGAGCGCGTGGGCTTCCCTCTTTTATGCGTAGCAAGGCTTGATTAGCAACAGAAAAAAAAAGAAAAAAAAGCAACGCAACAGAGAAAAAGCGAGTGAGAGGAGAGGCCGCGGGAGAGTGGAGGGGGAAGGGAGAGGCAGCGGGCGGGCCGGCGTGAGGGAGGTGACGGGGTGACGGGGTGAAGGGATGAGGAAAAGGGTGACGGGGAGGGGGAGGGAGGCATCGTGGCGGGTTTCAATCAGCACAGTGAGTGACGGATGCTGAGGTGCGGCGACGCGGTGCTGTGGGCCGCCTCGCACGCACACACTCACGCATAACGCACACGCGCACACACAGCATCATGCACGCAAGCGCACACACATACACACAGATGCACTTAGGACTCACACACACACACACACACACACACACACACGCACACACGCACGCACGCACCCCCACCCCCCCACGTAACAAATGTAGAGGCATTTACACATTTACATAAACAGGAAAGTAATTAGGACCATTGATAAGTGGATTGGGCGGGCGGGTGGGTGCTGGCTGACGGGTTACCTCACATAAAAGATGACGCCTCATTACTATCATTATCATCATTACCAGCACCATCACCATTATTATTATTATTATCATTATTATTATTATTATTATTATTATTATTATTATTATTATTATTTGAGCAGCATTGGTATAAAAAAAGTAATTTACAGCGGAAAG
>NC_087151.1:9715000-9722500 GCF_035594125.1 Scylla paramamosain | reverse complement strand
TCAGGCGTGGGAGTCCATAACACACAGTCTCTAACACCACCTTCGCTTCTGCCTCCTTTGCGTTACCTTCAGCTGACTTTCTGTCCACCTCAGTTGTACCCCACCAGTTGTCTACAGCCGCCCTCCCTCCCACCACTATAAGCACCACCATTAACTCTTCCGGCACCACTAACACTGCTATCAGAAGCACCGCTGCACACACATACACACAGGAAATTAGAGAGAATCATGCATGTATCTTTAACACCTGCCCCCCCCCAACACACACACACACACACACACACACACACACACACACACACAAGTACGTATTACACAAAAACTCTCACTTCCTCCTCCCTCACGCGGCACAAACAACACAAACACACACACACACACACACACACACACACACACACACACACACACACACACACACACACACACACACACGCACACAAACCACATCACTCAAGTATCGCCCACCACAATTATTTCTACCCCCGACAATAAACACAGGTACACCTTCCCAACACCTGACGCGGAACACCTTCCCTGATTTATCTGCGGCGAGCCTTCCTCTCACCCACCCACTCTCCCACTCACTCTTCTCACTCGTCCGGTAGGTGAGAGGCGGAAGGGCCGGGAAGAGGATGAGAGGGAGGGGAGTGTTTGGATGTGTGAGGTAAATAAGATAATAAAAAAAAAAGTTTAGTGCTGCATTAAGTTTATACGACATGAGATTCCTTTTGAGGTTTTGAGCTTATTAGTGTTGTACAGATTTCACTAGATAATAAAAAAAAAAAATATATAAAGATAAGTAGAGAAAAAAAATAATGGGAAAGAGAGTGCGTGAGGGACAGGAAAGTAAAAGGAAAGGTGATGGAGGGGAAGGTAAAAAGAACAAGGAGGGACGATAGATACAAAAGTTTAAGGGTTTGGGAGGAAATACGAAGGATAGTGAATGTGAGGTATAGAAGGGAGAGGAAGGAAGTGAGGAGGGTAAAAGGGTGCTGAGGAGAGATGAAGGGTGGAAAAGTGACGAGGTCCTGGGTGAGGAAGGACTGAGGGAAGGGAGGGAGGAAAGACTTAAAATGTGTTAAAATGTGGGATAATTACAAGGGTAGGTGTGAGGGCTGTCCGTGGGTCGAGGGAAGTAAACTGGTGGTGGTGGTGGTGGTGGTGGTGATAGCAGGAAGACTGTAGGCCACGAAATAATAGTAGTGATGTTGGTGGTAGTTTACAAGGGATTACAAAGGATAAACAGCAACAGACCACCCTTACTACATCCTCCCTGGGCTGTGTGATTATACTTCTCTGCACTAACTAGTCGTAGAAAAGGGCAAGGTAACACAGTGAAAGATCGCTCCACTCGTACCCTTCCCTCCTACCGAAGCTGGCCGGAAGAAAGACGATAACGTGTAGCATAAAAATAAAATAGATAAATAAAAATGAATAAATACATAACTTCTTTTTTTCAAATAGTGAAAAAAAAGCAAGCAAATAATCTTTTTTTCGTAGAAGAGGATTTCTTAGCAGTTGACAGTAGCGTATTTGTAAGAAAAGAAGTAAAAAAACAAGGATTTTTTAAGACAAGAAGGTAGGTAGGTAAGCAAATATTCCACTTTAATTCACATGAGACGATTTCTTTGTAGTTGATAATAACGTATTTGTAAGCACAGGGTGGAAGTGGTGACTGATGATGATCGGTGTGGATGGCGGTGACGGTGGTGGTGGTGGTGTTGGTGGTGGTAGTGGTGGTGGCAGTGATGGTGGTGTGTTAGCGTTGTACGTAGAACCGGTAGCGTGGTGGTCTGATTTTTACCGCTCTCAGGTACATTGTTCCTCACCTGTGTCTGGCGTGGAGGAGGAGGAGGAGGAGGAGGAGGAGGAGGAGGAGGAGGAGGAGGAGGGAGAGGAGAAAGCTATCATTCCAAGTCATGAAATATACCTAACTTATTGCCTTAATAGTTGGTGTTTACTGCGCATTAAGAAACCGCACTCCTTACGAACTAAACCTGACAGATATCTCCTTTTTCCTCCTCCTCCTCCTCCTCCTCCTCCTCCTCCTCCTCCTCCTCCTCCTCCTCTTCCTCTTCCTCTTCCTTTTCTTTTTTCCTTCTTCATCTCAAAAGACAACGACCTCTTTACTCAAGACAAGAAAAAAAAAATAGAAAGTAAAAAGACAAAAAGGAAATTACGCATATAAGTATTATCACTTATTCTTTTTCTGTAGTGTGTAGTACATTCAGTGACTATTAATTGAATTTTATGTAAAGTAATTCCATTTCCACATGATATATAACTTATACGTATAAAAGAAAAAGAACGAGTGTAAATGAAAACATATATCGCATTCTTTATTCTATTCATCTGTATATTATCTACTCATATCTACCTCTGTGTTGTATTCCGTAACGTGTCTTTAGCGGGAATATTACGTATGTACTCTGATGATATGTATGGATCTTCCTGTCTGCATCTTCATCCTGTATTCGTACTTTATCATCCGCTTCTGTGTGTATTCTTCTGTTATATGTTATATTCTGCGAGCGATTCCTGGTAACAGCATATTCAAGTTGTGCTTTTTGCTTATCCTCACTCACACACGGTCGCCTACCTGACTCCACTCTCCTTCTCTCCTTCCTCAGTCCTGCCACTTACACCTGACTTATGACTTTCCTTTTTTGGGCCTTGATTTGACAGGTGAATCACGGCCACCCACCTGCCAGTCACGAGTATAAGTCATGCCTGAGAGATGTGCGTGAGTCACACCAGACGCACACCTGCAAGTCACATCTGCGAATTACATTTCATGAGTCATACGGACTGAGTCTGGCCACACCTGCTACAAACCGGTTTTTTTTAATAACACTAGAGATTTTTGCTATAGCGTTTGAAAAAGGTTAATTCGCCTTGAAATTGTTATATGTCTGCAATCAGGAACCGACCATGGAAAAAAATAAATGAAAAGAAATGCCTACACCATTTGAAAAAAAAAAAAAAGTTATAATGAAACTGTTTCCCGTTTTTTCTAATGACAATTTTTTTTTTCATGGTCGTTTCTTGGCTACAGAGAGATATAACAATTTCGAATCGGGTACATCTTCTTAAACACCTGTATGATATAGCTTCAACATGTACACACTAAAATGTATACTTGCATACATTAAAATACGCAGGTGTAAAATGAAGCAGCAAAAATGAGGTGAGTTAAGGTGCGAGTAAATGGGGAAAAAAATACTGGAGTGAGGATGTGAAGGAAGGAAGGTGAGAGGAAGTGGAAGCGAGTTTGAGGGTGAGCTTGAGAGAGTGACCCTGAGTTAGTGAATAAGACAAGTTATGAGTTAATGAATAAGGCAAGGAGAACGAACGACTGGAGAGAGGGAACAGAGAAAGAGGACAAAGAGTGAGGAAATGTGAGAAGACAAAGTGAGAAGCGGAGGAGTGTGCGAGGAAGATGAGAAAACTATATATATTCGGCACATCTCTTGGCCAGCTGCAAGGAAGGGAAGGAATAAAGGAAGGAATAAAGGAAGGAAGGAAGGAAGGAAGGAAAGACTCTCCCCACCCACTCATTCCCCTCTCGTAAAGCCTCGCGTTGACAGGTGGGAAGACTTAAGGGGGTCCAAATCGCTGCTTAATAACTATCATTACAGCGAGCCATAGCCAGAATGAAGACAATATACACTGGGTTATCTATTCCCTTTTCCTTCGACCTTTCTATCTCGGACGTGGCGGTGCTGCTGGAGGCGTGTCTGCCTGTCCGTCTATCTACGTATACACCTGTGTGGGCGGCGTGGGCTATGGAGAGGGGCGGCATAGAGGCGAACACCATAGAACAAAAGGCGAAAGCTGAGTTCAATGGAGTGTAATTACGAGGATTAATGTTTCCTGAAAAGCTATTCCGTCATTTTTATCGCCGAAATACCAGCGGCTAAGTGCCCACGAAGCTGGCAAATAAGGCCGCTAAATTGGCCGCGCTTCTGGTCCGTGCGGCCTGTGTTATGTCTTCATCGGAATGACTTGCCGCTCTGCTAGGTAGTAGGCTTTATGAGTGGGTGGCGGGCGACGGACGGCGGGGGAGTGAGGACAAGGTGAAGGAGAAATAGAAGAAATAGAAGGAGGAGGAGAAGGAGGAGGAGGAGGAGGAAGGAAAAAAAAAAGGAGGAAGAGACGGATGGCAGGGGAGTGAGAGCAAGGTGGAGGAGAAACAGGAGGATAAAGAGAAGGAAGGAAGGAGAGACAGATAACGGAAGGAGTGTGAGGCAAGGTAAAGGAAAAAACAGGAGGAATGGGAGAAAGAATAAGATGGGGAAGAGGAGGAAGAGGAGTCACATTGTTTATCTGTTCTGCGTTCTCTTTTCCTCATTTCCCTTCTTACTTTCGTTTTCCTTCAAATACTTATCCCTTATTTGCAATCCATTTGTCCGTTATTGTGCGAGTTACCTGTTCATTTGCTCATTAACCTGTCCATCTGTACTCATATGTTTTCTTATATTCTCCTATTTGTCTATTTATTATATATCCCTAAGCTCTAAGCGAGCGTAGCGAGGTGTGCGGGTCAATCACTCTTAACCCTAATCACCGCGAGGATTCCTTGTTCTGGAGTGGAGTGGCCGGAGACTGTCCACACGCTTCCTATTATTCAGCAGCAACTGCATCTGGGAGCTCTTTGGGGGTGACACGAGCCTCTGCTACGGCATCACTCTAATATTGAATTATGCCAGCGGCACCACGAACAGAGAGCAACAATTCAAGCTTAAAAAAATGATAAAATAAATAAAAACAAGAAATAACAGAGAGGAACGACTGTCTCAGTGCCCGAACAAATGAATAGCAGAAGAAATGTCCACTAACAAAAGTATATAATGTAAAGCGACGAAAGAAAGGCATTTTAATCTATCGTGCGACTCAAATATTAAGTCATGTCTTTCACAGTTGTCAAGTGTTGAGTTCATATCTAAACCCTTATCTATTTCGTGCATCCAATGTGTAGCACGTAAATCTAACATGAGACGCGTTTATGTGATCAAGTCTTCCTTTTCTGTCAGTCGTTATCGTCACTTTAACCCTTTTCAATGCTAGACGATATTCTTCCCATAATCTGCTTCAACTTTTAACACACTTGCATGTCACGTACAGTCCCTTGGATAGTACTGTAGCGTAGAAAAGTAAAAATTAACCAGTCACTGTCTATTTTCTTTTGTTTTCATGCCAATATCTTTTTTACAGTGCTCAAAATAGCGACAAACGATGGAAGAAGTAAAAAAATAAATAAATTAACTAGTACAATTCTTTTTTTTTATTTTAGTTTTTATGCTGACACTTTTTTTGACAGTGGTAACAAAGGACAAGAAAAGTCAGTTAACCCATCATTGTATCTTTTTCTTTTGATTTTCATGGTAATATTTTTTTTACAGTGATTTGAATGGTAAGGAGGACAAAAGTAACAATAAATAAATAAATAAATAACCTACCACTGCCTTAATTTTAGTTAACTTGGCAACATTTTTTACAGTGAATGTTAACAAAGGATGATTATGGCAATGAATTAATTAATAGTCGTCACTTTTTAGAAATTTACTTACATATTGAATCTTAAATAATTGTGTAGCAAAAAAAAAAATATCACTGCCTCTTTTCTTTTTGTTTTCATGCCAATATATATTTTTCCCAGTGCTCTAAATGATAACTAAGGACTATTATAGCAGTAAAATAATTAAGAGTCGTTCCATCGCCTCTTTTCTTTGTGTTTCTATGTCAATATTCATCTTAAAGTGGTCTGAATGCCAGTATTTTCTCTCTATGTCAATAAGGAACAATTATAACAATCAAAAAGGTTAATAACAGTCACGTACGCTCCCTTTCCCTCCTTAAGCCTTTCCCTGCTGTTTGACACACCTTCCTTTGATCACTAACATCTCTGAGGCAATTTTTCTTGTTCTACAGCCACATGAAAACACTGTACTGGCTGGAAATTGCAAAATCCATTCTATTTTATGCTTTTTCTTTCTTGTATATGTTTATAGTCTCCATACATTGCATTTAGTGTTGTGAATAGTTACATACCGCAGTGAAAGGGTTAAGCCGTCAGGACACAAGCGCCACCTCATCCCAGTACTTGCACTGCCTCACCTTGGGGTTATCTTGCGGTCGATCTTCCATTGCTGCACATTCACAGCCCTATCACACTTGTCGATTATCTCATCTAAAGGTAAACCCGGCCACTCACTCTTACCTGTTATTACCTTATCTCACGTAAGAATCTCCGATACTTTCCAATTTCACCTGATGATCCCCCGCGCATTACCTATACCCCACCTGGACTCACCTGGAATTCCCTGCCATGAATATGCTCACCTCCCCGTGACCTCAATTGTCTCTCACACCTGCCGGACGTCTCCCCTTCCCTCTCCCACCTCCCCACTTCTTGTCCCTTCTCAGCCCTTTCCAGCCCTTCCCAGCCCCTACCATAGCACTCCTTGTCCCTTCCAGCCCCTTCCAGCCCTTTCCATCCCCTACATTGTCCCTTCTAGTTCCTTTCTCCCTTCACATGCCCCTCTCCTTCACTTGTAAGAGTTATCTTCATTGTTATCATCGTCATGGCTGTTGCTTTTGTTAATGTTACTACTACCATCACCATTATGCATCATCATTGTCATCATCTTCATGGCCTTTGCTGTTGTTGTGGTCATTACTCCTATCATTATTATAATCATTATCATCGTCGTCCTCTTCCTTCTCTTCTTACTTTGTGTTATGAACATTGTCATGGTTATTAACATATTAAAATAATTATCCTACTAATTATCATCATCACCACCTTAGCAGCCCTCTCCTCCTCCTCCTCCTCCTCCTCCTCCTCCTCCTCCTCCTCCTCGTCATCATTAACACCATCATCATTTTCATGTCATTATTAATCCGGTCCAAGACAAACATCACTTCAGATTTCCCTCCACTTCCCTCGTCCACATCAGCCGCCCTCTCCTCAGATCCTGTCCCTGTTTGCTCCTGTCTACGTGCGTATCATTTCCCGTCTCTCGAGTCCATTCTTGCCCACCTGTGATAAAATTGTAGCGGTGCAGTGGTTAGGGCGTCTACCTATGAATTCTTGGACCAGGGTCGAGTTAACAAGGGGAGAAAAGGAATAACAAGACTAAGAGCAGCGACAGACGTGTTGGTCCTTGGGATACTGTGGTAAGCTGAAAATTAAACATATATTTTGTGAGTGAAATTTAGAATTGGGTATTTAGCTCAATTCCCGCCACATGAATTGGTTGGTACACAAAAAACATAAAGAGCATCAGAGCTTAATGGAATTCAAGTCCTAAACGGTGAGACTCCTGTATAAAAATCGATAAATCTACCTATGTACATCTTTATCTACCTTTACATGACTGCATCCTCATCTATAAAGTTATCCAGTTTCCTTAGCTATCAATAAATAGGATACTTAACTCTATCTCAATCTGTAAATTTATCTAATCTTTTGATATATTAAATAACATGCGTAAGTAT
>NC_087151.1:9707500-9710000 GCF_035594125.1 Scylla paramamosain | reverse complement strand
TTCATACCTGTGAACGAGAAAGAAATTTAATATATTCAGCAAAAAAAAAAAAAAGAAAAGAAAAAAAAAATAATATACACAATGAAGGTTTTAAAAGAAGAGAACTAAATTTGTAAGAGATCGTAAAGAACACACTTGGCATATTATTTACAGTAATGTACTCTGATTTCTTCTTCCTTGGAGTACAGGAATGCTGGAGGCTGTAATATTCTCCAGTCCCCCATTAAGAAGCACCAATTTTCTGTATCACCATTAATCACTATAATGGCTACCCATTTTCTACGCACTTCCCCTTCTCCTGGTCGGGGGTAACAATTTTATGATTTACCTTCCTACATTTTCCTCCGTGTATGGATGGAATGAGCAATTTTCCCTCGCCAATTGCTGGAGATGGCGATTCAGCCTCGAGAAAATCAAACAATTAGAAGGGAACGAAAAAGAGAGAGAGAGAGAGAGAGAGAGAGAGAGAGAGAGAGAGAGAGAGAGAGAGAGAGAGAGAGAGAGAGAGAGAGGGAGAGAGAGAGAAAAACGGGATGGGCGGGCAAACGTTCTCTCCTATGTTATCGAGCGTAAACTTGCGCAAAATGCCGGCCAATTTTAGCCGATAATTTCCTGAGTTCCCGAAGCGGCGGCGGTGTTACGAGACGGCCTGATGATAACCCGGTGCCAGATACTTTAGGTGGATGCTCTGGGGTGGGTGGAGCTTACCAGGAGGACTCGAAGTAGGTGAACTTGACGTGGGTGCTTGGAGTGGGTGGAGGAGTGAGTGGAAGAGAAATGGATAGAGGAAAGATGGGATGGACTTTACGTGGAGTGGAGGGAGTGGAAGAGGATGAGGAGGATGAGTGAGATGGAATGGGGAGAAGAAGGGATCGTCGTCGTCGTGGTGGTGGTGGTGGTGGTCAGGAGGTAACAGTAAGGGAGCGAGGGGACATGGGCGAGGGCAGTGAGGGTAAGGAGGTGAGAGAAATGAGGAGGTAGAGAATGAAGAGATAAAGGACGGTATATGTGTAGGAGGAAGAGGAGACAAGTAATAAGAAAAAAAAAAAAAGAAGTAGGACGATGTGATGGTAAAAAGGAGAGAGAAGAGCGCAAAATTTACTGATAAGGGTATAAAAAATAGGAGGAGAAAGAAGAGTAAGATGACAAGGAAAGGAACGGAGAGGATGAAGAAGAAGGAAAAGACGGAAAAGAAGAAATAACGATGACAAAAGGAGGAAAGTAATGCAAAAATTAGCAAGAGAGGAGGAGGAGTAGGAGGAGGAGGAGGAGGAAGTAGAAGTAGAAGAGAAGTACGAGGAGGATTACAAAGGAGGAAGGATTACACTGGAGGAAGAGATGAAAGAAGAAGAAAAAGAAGAACAAGAACAAGAATGAAAAGAACAAGAGCAAGAATAAGAAAAACAAGGAAAACAAGAACAAAACAAGAACGAGAAGAACAAGAAGAGGAAAGTAAACAGTAGGTGAGGATGAAAAATGGAGAGGCAATAAAATAAAGGGGAAAAAAAAAAAAGAAAAAAGAAAAAGAGGACAAAAAGGAAGGGAGTTTTAAGGGCGTCTGATGTAGTAGGCCTGCTATTTGCCAGTACAGGTGCGCCGCAGCAATGAGGGCGACTACCTGTAATTTGAGGTAATCTGGGCCTCAACCCGACTTGTGTGTGTGTGTGTGTGTGTGTGTGGTCCGATGAGTCACTAAGGAACAGTGGGGCGGAGGAGGAGGAGGAGGAGGAGGAGGAGGAGGAGGAGGAGGAGGAGGAGGAGGAGGAAGTGAGAGAGAGAGAGAGAGAGAGAGAGAGAGAGAGAGAGAGAGAGAGAGAGAGAGAGAGAGAGAGAGAGAGAGAGAGAGAGAGAGAGCACATAACCTAAGGAACGCTACCATTATTGCGGAAGGAGAAGAGAAGAAAGAAAAAGAAAGAACTGAAAATTACACACACACGCCACCAAGACTCATGACTCGTGCTTCTTCTCCAGCGGCTTCCGAAGGGACGAAGGAAGGAAATAATCAGAATCAGAAGTCTTTACTCCATCTGACAATAATAAAAATAATAGTTAATAATACATAAATTTACTAAGATGCAAATGCGAGGAACAGCACTAAAAATTCTTTCAAGCAGGTGCACTGTATTGGACACAGAAGGTTTTACAAAAGAGGAAGGGGAAAAGAAACGCTGGTTCTCAGTGTATCATATATGAGCCTAACGGTGATATTAAATTGTAATTGTTTCTTGATGTGGTATCAATGAAAATTACATCAAAATAGTCCCTCATGAGTGCATCAATAAGAAAAGAACTTAGGAATGAAAGTAGCGACATAAAGATATGCAGAGCGACCTTCAGTGTTTTTTTTTTTTTTGTATTTAGGTAGAGCCTCTCTTATCTAAAAACAAAGAAAAACTCTGAAACAAAATCCAAAAGTGGTAGTTAAGATAAAACAGTTGCAGACATAAAACGTTGACTGTAAAATCTCTATACTAAAATGGCAACCGTACAGACATGAAAC
>NC_087151.1:9700000-9702500 GCF_035594125.1 Scylla paramamosain | reverse complement strand
CCTCTACTTTCCACCAACGCACTAACCCTTTTTTTTTCTCTCTTCCCTCCTCCCTCCTTCATTTCCTCCACCGTCCCTCTACCCCTGCCCACCTCTCCCCTGTATCTCCCTCCCGTCCTATCTCTCCCTCTCACAGTGTTCCTCCCTTGCCCTCCCCCTCCCCCTCTCTCTATAGAAAGGCATCGTCTAAGGTTTCTGAACTAACTCGCAAAAAGACAATGATACGTCCTGAACTCTTGGGGGCCCGGTGTCTGTTCATTATCCTCGCCTCTCTCTCTCTCTCTCTCTCTCTCTCTCTCTCTCTCTCTCTCTCTCTCTCTCTCTCTCTCTTAGATGTATCCCATGTCACTCCCTTTAAATGATTAATGTTCTTATTGTTTCTTCTTTCCTTCCTTTTCTGTGTGTATGTTTGTCTGTTTGTCTGTCTGTCCGTCTAGCCGTCTGTCTGGGTTTGTCTATCTGCTTGAACTTGTCTGTCTTTTTATGTCTATATGTCTGTCTATATGTTTGTCTTTTTATCTGTCTGTCTGTCTGTTTATCCCTCTGTCTATTTGTCTATCAGTATGTCTATGTATCTACGGTCTCTCTCTCTCTCTCTCTCTCCTCTCTCTCTCTCTCTCTCTCTCTCTCTCTCTCTCTCTCTCTCTCTCTCTCTCTCTATGTCCCTGTATCCTACTCCCTCTCCCTCTCCTACCACTTACCCTCCCACCCACCCACCTACCCTCCCTCCCTCCTTGCCTCTGTACCTCCCCCCTCCCTCCACAACTGGCCGTACATTGTCGGCTGCGAATATGTGATAGGAAATAAATGCTCCCTACTCAGGCCTTTATTCAAATGAAATGGGCCTCGCTCCTGCCCGACATATTTATATTTTTTTCCCTCCCAGCCTCGCAAATCAGATAGCTTTGTGTGGTCCATCTGGGAACCTCCACCGGGGACGCGCGGCTCTGATTTGCTCGTAATAATGTCTGGCTTTCTGATGATGCCCTGTGTTCTGTCTGTCTCTGTCTAAGTCCTTCCTCTCTCCTGCTGTCTTGGATGCTTCGGGTTCTGCCTATCTCTGTCTCTGTCTCTTCCTGTTTTGTCTATGTACATTTTTTTTTAATAGTGTGTTCTGTCCGTTTCTTTCTCTCTTTATCTCTTCTTCTGTCTGATTTGCTCGTAACAAGGTAGGTGCTGATGTGCTAAGTTCCTCTGTACCACACTCCATCTCTGTCTACTTGTTTTTGCAGTCTGTGTAGTATCGAACCTTGTACCTGGAGCACCGAGGCGAGTGTGGCACAGCCTTGTCAGCGCTGTGACTCGCTGGCTCGGGAGATAAATATGGCCGGTGGTGGTGGTGATGGTGGTGGTGGTGGTGGTTGCTTTATGCATAGTATGCGTGTGTGTGTGTGTGTGTGTGTGTGTGTGTGTGTGTGTGTGCGCGTAGGGGACAAACCCTTTATCCGTGACTATTTCTCTCTCTCTCTCTCTCTCTCTCTCTCTCTCTCTCTCTCTCTCTCTCTCTCTCCTCTCTCTCTCTCTCTCTCACACGTAATTTACCCTTAATGTCACGGAAAAAATGAATTCAAGTGAAAATTTAATGAGTTTCTCAACATATTTATTACCATTATTATTTCGTTTTATCCTTATCACGTTTTAACTTTTTTTTTTCTTTCATTTCCAGTAAGTGCCCAAATGTTGACACCAATAATTAGATTCTACGCAGTGCACATTAATCATTCTTCTCCTTACACAACAAGAAAAAGGTGAGAAAATGAAGCTGATTCTAATGAGTATATGCGCAATGAGTGTGTGAATATTTGTCTGCCAATCTGATGTTGTTGCTTTTGCTGTTGTTGTTGCTGTTGCTGTTGTTCTTATTGTTGTTGTTGCATGCTCTTTCTTTTTCTTCTCTTTTCTTTATTTTTTTTTCTTCTTTTTCTTTTATGTCTTGTTCATTTTTTCCTTCTTGTCACCGCTGTCTTTTATTTTTCTTGCTTTCATTTCAGTCTATTGGCTCCTCTCTCTCTCTCTCTCTCTCTCTCTCTCTCTCTCTCTCTCTCTCTCTCTCTCTCTCTCTGTCAGCGCCCCCCAAAAAGGCCCCTCACTAAGCCCAAGATAAACAGGGCGACAAATGCTAAACTTAGAGATTACGTGACCTGAATTTAATGTTTTTATTCTCCGTCTTTTTTTTCGTCCCTCACTCTCACTCTCACTCTCTCTGTATTGCTCATACGATTCGCCTCACTATTGATTCGGAAAACACGATATTTTGACTGGGATTCGACTCACATAATACGAGAGAGAGAGAGAGGAGAGAGAGAGAGAGAGAGAGAGAGAGAGAGAGAGAGAGAGAGAGAGAGAGAGAGAGAGAGAGGAGAGAGAGAGAGAGAGAGTTTTATTATTGACATGCGTAGGTGTTAGTTAGTTAATAATTTCCAGTGTTTTATATTGCATTATTTATATGACAAACAGAAGAAAAGGATAAAAAAAAAAACGAAGAGTAATTTAAGGAGAG
>NC_087151.1:9680000-9682500 GCF_035594125.1 Scylla paramamosain | reverse complement strand
GTGAAAGAAAGGGAACTCATATTTTTAAGTTATTTTGTATTTTTTAAGAACTTAAGTTTTGTAACATATGTGTAGAAGGAAACTGTCTGGATTTTTCATCCTTACATGGGCAAGTGAACTGCGCTTGTCTTTCAGAAGCTACACTCCAATTTATCAGTATATTTACTAATTCATACTCACATTTTTTAAACTTCACTTCCGCATCATATTTAATTTTGTCCATCAGAAAGAAAAATATATTTTCTTTAAGGAGAAACAAAATTTAATCCTTCTTCTTGTTCATCTTATTGCAGTTTTGTTTGTTGTTGTTGTTGTTGTTGTTGTTGTTGTTGTTGTTGTTATCATTACTGTTCTTCTTTTCTTTCTCATTTCTTCTTGTTCTTCATGTTTTTATTATTCTCCTTGTTCTATTTGTTCCTCTTCCTGTTTCATTATCATCATCACCATCATCATTCATATAATTAACGTTACTACCACCATCATTGCCATCAGAGAAGGAGACATCTTGTAAGGCGCACTGAGCTGCATTACAGGCAGAACAAAACATTGCCTTTCCGGAGACTCGCCAGCTATACAAAACTGACGAGTAACCTTCCTCCACTTTGCTTGTTCCCCATTTTCTTTCAATCATGGGAGGGCGTGAAGGCGAGAATCCGTTCCTCTTCTACCCGCTCTCTCTCTCTCTCTCTCTCTCTCTCTCTCTCTCTCTCTCTCTCTCTCTCTCTCTCTCTCTCTTTCTGAATCACCGCATATTCTCTCCTGCTTCTTTCTCTTTTTTCTTCTTTACTTATTATCCTACAACATCTTTTCTTTCTTCTTCCTTTCACCACCACCCCCATCTTCAATGTTTATTTATTCATATTTTTTTTCACCTGAAGTTAACCAGGAATATTATTAATGAAAAAAAAAAAATCAGCAAAGCAAAAATGAAAATGTACCCATAAAAACACAGTCGTCGGTCAGAGGATTAAAACGCCGTCAGGAAAAATATATAACTTGTTCATATTCCAATTGGAGCCGCGTTTTATCAGCAACATCTGGGTCTGTAATTCGCCGGCCAGCCATTAAGAGAAACTATTCCTATGGGGTGTATTTTGAATTAATTTTCCACCCGGGCAGAGAGAGAGAGAGAGAGAGAGAGAGAGAGAGAGAGAGAGAGAGAGAGAGAGAGATAGAGAGAGAGAGTAAATTGCATTAATAACTGTAGTATTAATACTGGTGGTGGTGGTGGTGAGCGTGGAAGTGGAAGTTAGTGGTAGTAACATAAGGAACACAAAGAAAGAACAAACATGAACAAATCTGTTGGGCCTTACAAGGGGGTATGTGACAAAGTAGAGTAAGACATATATGACAGTAATAACGAAGGCTCCTCTCCTCCCACTATTTCCTCCAGACGTTGCCGGCAAGAAAAGGGAGGAGGATGTAATACATAAGAAAATAAATGCATTGCTTTTTCTCTTTGTTTCAACGAAATCGAAACTTATCACTGTAACTGATAGAAGAAAAATAAGCTATTATTATTATTTATTATTATTATTATTATTATTATTATTATTATTATTAGTAGTAGTAGTAGTAGTAGTAGTAGTAGTAATAGTATTTAGTAGTATAAACAATCACAATAACGATGATGATAGCAACAACAACAACAACAACAACAACAACAACAACAACAACAACAACAACAACAGTGTCGACCAAACGCTCAAGCACGACAACAAATTTTCAGGAGCCTTGCTTCAGGTAACAAGGCGCGTCACCTCCCAGCTACTCCTGTCCTTCCTTGCCTTTACCTCTCCTTCCCTCTCCCCGCCTCTCCCTGTCCTTTCCTGTCCCTTCCCTCATCCAACCCATCCTTTGCGTCACTATCACCACCCCCTGCCACGCCCTGCCTTTCCCTGCCTTCTCCCTGCGCCCTGCCACGTTCCTCGTCCAGCCCATCTCCTGTGTCACACGTCACCACGCCCCGCCTTGCCCCGCCCCGTCACGCCCTGCCCCGCCCAGAACATCACATGGGTTCTTTTGCCTGTGTTTATCTTTTTTTCCTATATTCATATTTTTTACGTGAGAAGAAGTTGGTCTTAGGGTATAATTATGAATAGAAGGGAATAAAATAAAATAAAATACTCGCCTTACTGGTCCTCTCAAAAAGTGAATGGAGAGATTTCAATAGTTCGGTTATTTTGTTTTATTTTCTTTCTTCATCATCAACATCATCTTTTTCGTGTTCTTGTTCTTTTTCTTTTTATTATTATTGATCTATTTATTTCTACATGTGGTGTTTTAGTGTTCCTTCTTATTACCTTATTCTTCCTCCTCTCACAAGCATGTACAGTCATGTTCAGAGAGAGAGAGAGAGAGAGAGAGAGAGAGAGAGAGAGAGAGAGAGAGAGAGAGAGAGAGAGAGAGAGAGAGAGAGAGAGAGAGAGAGACAGAGAGAGAAACTTACGTAATGAACACTGAATTAAACTAACATGAGCAAAATAATCTATATAATGAA
>NC_087151.1:9672500-9675000 GCF_035594125.1 Scylla paramamosain | reverse complement strand
ATTTTACTTTTATTAATCCTCAACAGGTCTGCTCTCTCTCTCTCTCTCTCTCTCTCTCTCTCTCTCTCTCTCTCTCTCTCTCTCTCTCTCTCTCTCTCTCTCCTGTCATGGTCTGGATGGCTCCGTAAACACCAGATTGTTATGAAGAGTGCACCGGGAAGAGGAGGAGGAGGAGGAGGAGGAGGAGGAGGAGGAGGAGGAGGAGGAGGAAGAGGAGGAGGAGGAGGAGATGGAGGAGGACACAAGCTCAAAAGATGAAGATTAGAGGAGTTGGGGGATGAAGACCGAGGGAAGATATAAATACAGCAGGGAAAATAATGGAAGGAAAGAGGAAAAGGAAGAGGATGAAGAAATGGAGGTAATAGAACCGTCTGACTGCGACTAGACTCACTCTAAAACTAGATTTATCTGTGCTGTATACTTTTCACCCAACTCCTATGACTACAAAAAAATTCCTTGACAACTTAACTTCCAAAGTGGGCCACATCCTGATTCTCTTCCCTTTCGCAAAGAGCTCCATTCTTGGAAAATTCAATGTTCACCACCAGCTTTGGTTTTCCTCTTCCTTCACTGATCAACTTGGTGAACAAGCCTTTAACTTTGGTATCTTCTACGACCTAGAGCAATTAGTGCAACACCCTAACCGTATTCTTGACCGTCTTGGAGATACACCCAACATTCTTGACATTTTCCTAACGTCTAATCCTTCTGCTTATGCTGTCACTTCGTATTCTCCGTTAGGCTCCTTCGACCACAGCCTCATATCTGTACCTTGTCCTATCGCTCCAATCCTTCCCCAGGATCCCCATAACGGATGTGCCTCTGGCGTTTTGCCTCTGCTAATTGGGGGAACATGAGAAGGTATTATGCTGATTTTCCTTGGAATGACTGCTGCTTCCGTGTCAGAGACCCATCTCTCATGTGCTGAGTGCATAACAGAGGCGATAGTGTCTGGCATGGAGGCGTATTCCTCATTCTTACTCTCGCCCTAAATCTTCCAAAATCTTAGTTTAATGCAGCCTATACTTGAGCCTTCCATCACCTGAATCTCATGCACTTTATATTTCTGTTCGGAATCATGCCAAGTTTGTTCTCCGACTACCCAAAAGCTCCATCAATTGAAAATGTCAAAATCTTTCAAGATCTAACTCCTCTCGTGATTTCTGGCACCTAACCAAAAACATCTCCAATAACTTTGGTTCCTCATCTTTCCGTCCTTTATTTCGACCTGATGGCACCACTATCATCTCATCTATTTCTAAACCTGAACTCTTCACTTAAACCTTTCCTAAAAATTCTATCTTGGTTGATTCAGGGCTTGTTCCTTCCTTTCATCCATCCTCCGACTACTTCATGCAATTCATTAAGATCCTTCGCAGTGATGTTTTCCATGCCCTCGCTGGCCTTAACCCTCGGAAGGCTTATGGACCTGATGGGGTCCCTCCTATTATTCTCCGAAACTGTGCCTCCGTGCTTGCACCTTGCCTTCCGACTCTATCAACATCTACCTTCCTTCTTGCTGGAAATTTGCCTACATTCAGCCTGTTCCTAAAATGGGTGACAGGTCTAATCCCTCAAACTACTGTCCTATTGTTTTAATTTCCTGCCTCAGCACTTCACAAAACTTACAGTCTGATCGCCAGTATTGGTTTCGTCGTGACCTCTCTGCTGGTGATATTCTGGCTTTCTTTACTGAGTCTTGGTCATCCTCTTTTAGGGATTTTGGTGAAGCTTTTGCTGTTGTCTCAGACATATCAAAAGCTTTTGACAGAGTCTGGCACAAAGCTTTGATCTCCAAACTTTCCTCCTACGGCTTCTATCCTTCTCTGTAACTTCATCTCGAGTTTCCTTTCTGATCGTTCTATTGCTGCTGTGATAGACGGTCACTGTCCTCCCAAATTTATCAACAGTGGTGTTCCTCAGGGTTCTGTCCTGTCACCCACTCTCTTCTTGTTATTCACCAATGATCTTCTAAACCAAACTTCTTCTCCTACCCACGCTGATGTTACTCTGCATTTTTCCACGTCTTTTCATAGACGTCCAACCCTTCAGGAGTTCACGCAGGGAAGCCACAGAACGCCTGACTTCTGATCTCTCTAAAATTTCTGATTGGGACAGAACAAACTTAGTATTGTTCAATGTCTTAAAAGCTCAGTTTCATCTATCAACTCAACACAACCTTCCAGATAACCATCCCCTCTTCTTCAAATACACTCAAGTGTCCCCCACTTCTACACTAAACATCCCCGTCTGTCCTTTACATATAATCTAAACTTCAAATCTCATCTCTAGCTAAAACAGCTTCTGAGTCGTCTCCGCCAGTATTTTTTACACCCTCAGCTGCCAACTCTGTATAGGGCCCTTATCCATCCATGTATGGACTGCGCTTCACATGTATGGGGGTTTCCACTCATACCACTATTTTAGACATGATGGATTCAGAAGTTTTCGTCTTATAAACTCCTCTCTTCTAATAGACTGTCTTCAGCCTCTCATCGCC
>NC_087151.1:9647500-9665000 GCF_035594125.1 Scylla paramamosain | reverse complement strand
TCCCTGCCTTCTGTCCATCTATCCCAGCCCGTCTAGAAAACTGATCTCATTTTCCTACCTCGTTACCTGCAGTGGCAGCAAGAGTACTTATGCCATATAGAGCAGAAAAGAGAAACACTACCTCTATACACACACACACACGCACACACACACACACACACACACAAGACTAGCTATCAATGCAGAAAAGTCATCGGAAGGAAGGAAAATACGAAGAGAGGAAGAAAGGAAGGAAAGAAGGCAGCGAAAAGGGAAATTGTGCTATTTTTCCTTTCTCTCTCCACGTTCGGGTTTACGGAAGAGGCCAGGAGTCATTCAATCATTAAAAATATCTATTAAACTACAGCCGAGAGGGTGTGACGACACAGCCCAGAAATAATGACATGGAAATGCGGCGAGAAGGTCGTATGCGGGGCGCGGTGGGAGGGCAGGTGGCGGGGCTCTGAGGCGCGGGTTTGCAAGGCTGCTTCTCCTTCCTCCTGCTGACTGGCGGGGTTGGGCCTATGCTCAAGTCTGTGGTCTCGCTTGCATCTTCTTGCTCTTCCAAACGCTTCTCTCTCTCTCTCTCTCTCTCTCTCTCTCTCTCTCTCTCTCTCTCTCTCTCTCTCTCTCTCGTTCTCAATTTTCCTCCACCCGAACGACAGCAGGAGGGAAAATATTCATGCCTGTTTTCCTTGAAGCTTCTGCAGCGAATCAAGAAATTTCCTGCTTTATTTTTTCGATGCATTTCAATTACTTGCTATTTTGCTTTCAGTGCTTTTTTTTCTGTCTATTATATTGCTTGGTGGTTTTCACTTTCTCTCTCTCTCTCTCTCTCTCTCTCTCTCTCTCTCTCTCTCTCTCTCTCTCTCTCTCTCTCTCTCTCTCTGAGTTATATATCTTTTTAACCTATGAACTTATTTGTTTTAAAACTATATTTATTTATGAATTCAAATATTCATTTATTCATTTATTCTTTCATTTGTCTGTTCAGCTTACTTACATATTATTTAATTTGCTACTTATTTATTCAAATGCTTATTAATTTTTTTCTACTTATCTATTCATTTATTAATTTTGTTAATTACTCATTTGTTTAGTTAATCGATTTATGTATCAATTTTCATTAGTGTTGCTACCTATTTATTTGTTTATCTATTTTCTTTTCCTTATTTATGTTTTTCCTCCAAGCCATGCTATTTCCTTCCCATTTTCCTTCTTCCCATCACACTCTGCCCTAAACTCGTCTTGCCTGCTGCTTTTCCTCAATTTTCTCAGCTTATTATCCACAAGACACGTTTGCCCTCAAAATATCTTTTTTACAAACATTTTCTTTCTTATTGTTTTGCTTAGTTTGTTGTTATATCTAGATAACACTGATTCACTTCCTTGTTTGTCTGCCTGTCTGCTTCTCTGTTTATTTATCTTCTCTCTTTCTTCATTCTCTGTTTTTTTCCTTCTTTCTGTTTTTCATTCTACTGCCTGCATGTTGTCAGAAGGAAAAGTCGGTGAGGAAGAAGCCTTGTCTTTCTCTATCCTATTTTCTCACACGTAGTAGTAGTAGTAGTAGTAGTAGGAAAGGTTCTCCCGCTATCTATTTTCCTAAGTAATCTTACGTAATCTCAACTTCTGTTATTCTCTCTCCTGCCTTCATCTTTTTCTTTTCCTCTCCTATCTTCCTTCTGTCTTATAGTTATCCTCCCTCCCTTTATTTCCTTTCACTTATTCATTTAACTTGCCTTTTCTTTCCTCTCTCTCTCTCTCTCTCTCTCTCTCTCTCTCTCTCTCTCTCTCTCTCTCTCTCTCTCTCTCTCTCTCTCTCTCTCTCTCTCTCCCTTTCTGCGCTTCCCGAGTAATCATACCAGGATCGGTCTGGCCAAATCCGCGGGGAGGAAGGTGATTGAAATTCAATTTTTATTTTCTCCCACTGTCTCCCAGCGAGGAAGCAGATACGATTTGGTGGGTAGCGAGGAATCTCCCAAGGCCTGGAGGGTGGATGGAGGTAGAATAGAGAGGTGGAGGGAGAGAGGGAGGAAGAGAGAGAGAGAGAGAGAGAGAGAGAGAGAAGAGAGGGAGAGGTACAGAGATGGTGGTGGTCGTGGTGGTGGTCGTGGTGGTAGTAGTGGTGATGGTTGTAGCTGTAATGCTCGTGGTAGTGGAGGGGAAAGAGGGGGAATGGTGGTGGTGGAGGGGAAAGAGGGATGGTTGGTTAGGTGGGAGATGAATGACGAAGGTATGGGGGAAAGTAAGGGAGGGAGGGAGGGAGGGAGGGAGGGAGGGAGGGAGGGAGGGCGAGTGAGGTGAAGGGAAAAAGTAAGGGAAAAGTGAAGGGGAAAGGAATAGTAGTGTGGATGGATTTATTCTGCTAGTGAATGAATGAAGGAAGGAAGAAATGAAGGAAGGAAATATAGAAGGAAAGAAGAAAGGAGTGAATAAAGGAATAAAAAAGAAAGATCGAAAGAAAAGAAGGAAGGAAGGAAGGAAGGAAGGAAGGAAGGGAGGAAGAAATGGAATAACGAAGGAAGAAAGGAGAAAGTGCATGAACGAAAGAAACAAATCTTAAAGAATAGAAGGAGGAAGAGAAGTACGAGGAGTAGGAGTAGAAGGAGGAGGAGGATGATGATAAAAAGGGAGAGAAAGAAGACGAAAAGAAGCACAAAAGCACAAGTTAAATAGGGAGAGGGAGGAGAGAGGAGGGAGGAAGGTTAGAGAGCAGGAAGGACTGAGGAGGAGAAAGCAGGCAAGGCAGTCAGGTAAGAGAGGAACGGGAGACGAGAAAAAGGAGAGATAAAAAAGGAGGGAAAAGAGGAAAAGGAGGTAGTGAGGTGAGAGGGGAGGGGGAGGAAGGAAGAGTGGTGGCGAAAGTGCTTGTTATGCCGAAGATGGTGAGGCAAAGGAACACGTGAGTGGAGTTATAAAGGAAAAAAAAGGGAGAGGAGAGGAGAGAAGAAGAAGAAGAAGAAGAAGAAGAAGAGAGAGAGAGAGAGAGAGAGAGAGAGAGAGAGAGAGAGAGAGAGAGAGAGAGAGAGAGAGAGAGAGAGAGAGAGAGAGAGAGAGAGAGAGAGAGAGAGAGAGAGAATGTGAAAGAAAAGGAAGTGAATAAAGTTGAAAAATGGATGATGGGATGATGATGATGATGATGATGATGATGATGATGATGATGATGAAAGGATGGATACCCAGTCGCTTGTATTTTGCAAAAGGGAAAGAAAACAAGAAAAGAAAAATAATATGCACAAAAATTCACTGTACTTTGAATTATGTACGTGCATTCTTGCGCAGTCGACGGGAAAGTATATATACATAAGGAAAGAAGGAATATAAGGAAGGAAAAATATAGAACGAAAGAAAGAAAGAAAAGAAACGAAGGAGTCTGATATTTTTACAAGAAAGACTTATTTTCACTTTTTTATGGCAAGTTAGAGAAGAGTGAGGAAAGTCAAGAAAAATTAATAAAGGAGGAGAGAACGAGGAAGAGGAGAAAGAAAAGAAGAGAAGGAAAGGGAAGAAGAAGAAAAAGAAAAAGAAAAAGAAAAAGAAAAAGAAAAAGTAAAAGAGAAAGAGAAAGAGGAAGAGGAAGAGGAAGAGGAAGAGGAAGAGGAAGAGGAAGAAGAAGAAGAAGAAGAAGAAGAAGAAGAAGAAGAAGAAGAAGAAGAAGAAGAAGAAGGAGGAGGAGGAAGCGGAGGAGGAGGAGGAGGAGGAGGAGGAAGAGGAAGAAGAGGAGGAGGAGAAGGAGAAAAGAAGAGGAGAAGGAAAAAGGAGAACGAGAGGAAGAAGGAAGAAAAGAGGAAGAGAAACGAGAGGAGAAAAGTAAATGAATGTTGAAAAGCGTTGTGAGTGTTCGACTCTTGACCAGCAGGGGCACAGGAAACGCAGGTAACAGTGCAGGTGTTTATTCACAGAAGGTGTGAACAGAAGGCTGGAGGTAGGTGATCTCCCGGCGCCAGGCCGCGCACTTCCACTTAACACTTATGACTGAAGCCTAGCTCGTTCACTCATACACGTCTTCATGCCTTCACACAAGTCTCGCTCATTCACTCGTTCACACAACTAGCTAACAACCACACACCTCCCCCGAGACATAAGGAAGATTCCTTATCTTTGTTATGGCTACCGTAACACATGAAACAAAGTTACAATGATTGAAGTACAGAAAACACGGTACATATACACAAACAAACACAGCGTACAATGAACACGTACGACTAATCGTAGGTGCTACGGTGCCACCGCACCTGCAGTCGTCTCGGCTCCCTACGCTGTCGGCTGCTTCGACGCTCTGGTTGCTCTCGGCCACGGTGTACCCCGTTACCCTGATGCTCCGGGCTGCCGGGATGGTGGTGTTCCTCGTGACCCTGATGCTGAAGCGCTGCACCGCCATGAGCGGTGTGCTGCTCGACAGGAATGGGAGCAAGAGGTCTGTGTGGGCGTAGGTGTCTTCTATTACGCCACATCACGCGACCGCTGCCCATCTTGATGAGGTAGTCTCTCCTTCGCCCAACAGCCACGATGACACCCAGGCGATCCCAGAGGCCTGTCGTGTGATCTTGAACGTCGACGTGGCCACCGAGGTGCAGGAGAGGAAGAGTACGGGCGGACGCGTCGTGGCGAAGTTTCGCTTTCTTCCTCAGTCGCTCTGCCTTGGCGTCGCACTCATCAGCAGCGCGCTGCCACTGCTGAGCGTATGAGCGATGATGAGCCGGGACACAGGACCTCATAGGATGACCGAAGAGGACTTGTGCTGGTGATCGCCCTTCCGCCCTCGGAGTGTTGCGCAGTTCCAGCAACCCGCGAGCGAACGCATCCTCGTCCAGGTGTCCCTGCTGTGTGGTCGTGAGGATCAGCTTCTTCACGGACTTGACCGCTGCCTCGGCGTGACCATTGGAGCGTGGATAATGAGGTGAAGATACACGATGCTCCACCCCCCATCGAGCCAGGAAGCGCCGTACCGATGAAGAAGTGAACTGCGGTCCACCGTCAGTCCTCAGGAGAACAGGCACGCCCGTGTCGGCGAACACACCCCGAAGGACACGAACGAGCTGATCAGCCGATGCTGGACGTGAGCATGCAGACACGTGAGGCCACCCAGACAAGCGATCTACATACACGAGGTATGTACGGCCTGCTGCGTGGAAGTAGTCTGCAGAAACTGACTCAAACACCCTGCTGGGTGTGTCCGTGTCCTGCCAGAGAGGTTCGTTGGCTTGGCTTGGTAGGAGTGGACGGCATAGTGAGCATCCAGAAACGACGTTCTCAACGTCTCTGTCCATACCAGGCCAGTACACCGTTTGTCGGGCCCGTCGCTTGGTGCGCTCCATCCCCTGATGACTGTCATGGAGTCGCTCTAGTGTTTCTCGGCGGAGGCTGTGAGGAATAAGAAGCCTCGGCCCGTAAACCACCAGGTCGTCGTCTACGGCCAGCAGACTGCGCACCGGCCAGTACGTACGCAAGCGGTGATCGAGGTCGTGGCAATGATCAGGGAAGCCCTCGATGATGACGTTCTTGAGCAAGCAGTACTCCCCGTCTCTTGCTGCTGCGGCACGTACCATTTCCACAGTCTGATCCTGGAGTGGTGCTAAGCGGACGCCGTCCTCATTGGTGGCAGATAACGCTGAGATGACCGCTGAGTGGAGAGGGTCGAGGTCACCAGAAGTAGCAGCATCCTCTTCCTCCACTGGGTCCTGTACTGGAGCACGTGAGAGGGCGTCGGGCACACAGTGATCTGTCAACTCGATGGCCATGGATCCACCAGCCATTGCACGTAAACCTTCCTTTGCTTCGAAGACGCTGGGAAAGGCCTTGATCACAGCAGCAGCGTGCCCCGCACGCTGCTGTGGCGTTGGGTCGTAGGAATGAGGCCAGCTGATCACTTCTGTGGGCGTAGATAGAGGTGGCTGCGAGGCGGTCGGGTACTTGATGGAGCTGTTGCCGGTGTGCTGTTCTTCCCTGCGTAGCGGTCGGATTTGAGCCGGAAAATCTTCGGGGAGGATTCCGAGAGCGATGGAATCGTACCAGCTAAGCAGCGCCCCCTTCACCTCCTTCACCACGCTCACAACAGTCTCAGCTTCCTGTCGCCCAGTTGCAAGTGCGACGAGAAAGTTCCTACACAGGTGAGGGGGTGATTACCGGCAGCATAAAGTCCATCACCATCAGCGGGCGCCAAGCTGGAGGGCGGGATTCCAAGGAGTGTTGCCGTGTCGAGGCCAATAACGGTCGTTTCGGCCCCAGAGTCAGGAGTCCACGTAATCTTGTCTCTTCCAGCGGGATGTGTGGCGGTAATGAGCACCTGGGGCGCAGGTCGTGCCGTCACCGTCTTTGTGTATACGCCTGATAAGAGCTGGTATACACTGGCACTGGCTCCCCGCCTCGGGCCTGCACCGCGATGAGGAGAGACAGTTGAGGAACTCCTCGAAGCTCCTCGTCGTTTCCTCACTGTCTGCCGACATACACTCGCAAAATGCCCTCTTTTTCCCGCAGTTACGACACACTTTATCTATTGCCTGGCATCCCCTTTTGTCACTGCGACAATTTTTGCCACAACGATAACAGCCCGTGGGGCTTGAGCCCCCGAAACTGCCCTTCCTGTAGTTCGAGACAGCGTTCACACCATGGCTCGAAGAGTGAGAGCCGCCCCTTAGTACTGCACTACACTGGTTAGCGCTCTCTGATGCTCTGCAAATATCTATGGCGTTTTCAAGGGTGAGTTTCTTGTTTTCCAGCATGCGTTTCAGAGCCACTTCGTCTCGTGTCCCAACGACAATTCTGTCACGCAGCTGATGGTTTATGCACTGGTCGCAAAAGTCACAGAAATTGGCGATTTCCTTTACAGCACATAAAAAGTCGTCAAAACCTTCTTGCGTTTCTTGCACGCGGGAGTAGAAGTCTCTTCTATCCATGATGATGTTGCGCTGGCTTCGCAGGTACTCACACATTGCATCGAGGATGGTTCTTACCTCCGCGTCTCTCGGTAAGCTTATCCCGTAGCGAAGTGTACGGGTCCACTCGTCGTCTAGGACAGCAGCGAGTGCCGCCCTCTGCTCAGCCAGGGAGAGACAGTCTATCCTGGCGAGGGTTACGTATCCTTCAAACTTATGGCGCCACGTGTCGAACTCACGTAAAGATGCTGACGCCGTTAAGTGAGGAATGATGGTGGCGGACGTCGGGAACCTCGCGCCCTGGGTAGACGTGCTGCGGGCTGTGGTTTCGCCTTCATTGCTCGCCGTGGTGCGACTGGGAGCTTGTGTCCCCACTCTCTCCAGCAGCTGGGTTAAACGCTCCTCGCGAGCCTGACTCTGCTCCGACTGTCGCGCTAGCAGAGCCTGACTCTGCTCCGACTGTCGCGCTAGCAGGGCAGCCAGCGCCTCCAACTGCTTCTCCATTCTGCGCCGTACCCACTGCAGCCTTGTCCTGATCCTACTCACTGCGCCATGTTCGACTCTTGACCAGCAGGGGCACAGGAAACGCAGGTAACAGTGCAGGTGTTTATTCACAGAAGGTGTGAACAGAAGGCTGGAGGTAGGTGATCTCCCGGCGCCAGGCCGCGCACTTCCACTTAACACTTATGACTGAAGCCTAGCTCGTTCACTCATACACGTCTTCATGCCTCACACAAGTCTCGCTCATTCACTCGTTCACACAACTAGCTAACAACCACACAGTGAGGAAGAAGGATACAAGGCGAAAGAGAGAAGAGTGGAAAGTGGAAACCAGATAGAAAAATGACGATGGAGAAGGTAGAAGCAGCAAAAGGAGGAGGAAGCAAAAGATGCAAAAAGAAGAGGAGGAGGAGGAGGAGGCAAGAGGCACACCGCTCTCTGTAATTCAAGAGGTGCGTCACTCAGAGGAAGATTTAAGAGGAAATATTTATTTATGCATTTATTTATTTATTTATTTTGGAAGACTCATCCTTGCCAGAAGGCTTGAAGTGCCTCGTGTCAGAGTGTGGTGGCGAGTGTGCCGGTGGTGGTGCATAGACAGACAGGCAGACAGACACAAACAGATAGGGAGACAGATAAATATACAGATAGACATACAAGTGGACCTTATAAACAGACAGAAAGGCAAATAGACAGACAAGCAATCAGTGAAACACGTGAACTGGTACATAGATAACTAGATAGATAGATAGTTAGACAGACAGGCAGACTAGATAGGTAGATAGATAGATAGGCAGATATACAGTTAAACAAATAGACAAACAGAGACAGGCAGACGGACAAACCAACAGACAGACAAATATATAGATAAAGACAGAGAAAAATACAAGGCCACGTATAAGAAAGACAAACAGACGATTTTTCTTTTACATCCTTTTCTTCTATCACTGCTCACACACACACACACACACACACACACACACACACACACACACACACACACACACACACACACGCACATCTATGCTTGTTTTCCTTTCAAGATCCACCCATAGAGTCCCACCATGCAAACTCGTATTACAGATGAAGAACAAGCAATGCGTATCTTTTGGCGATGATGAAACTGCTTTGTAATGTAGCACGCGTGTTACCAGAAGGAAAAAGGTATAGAGCGTGATTTTTTTTCCATTCATCTATTAGTCTATCAGTATATCTATCTATCAATATTGTACCTTCATCAATTAATCAGTCTTTCTATCTATCGATCTATCAATCAGTCTATTTGTGATGGACTGCACTAGCTTAATCTAATCTAAAGAAAAGAGACGCAGGGTGTAGAAAATACTGCAAGTCGTAAAATAATATAATGGAAATAAAAGACAAATAATACGCCTTGAAAAAAATAAGTACACAAATAAAGAAAAATAAATAAACTAGATGATAGAACATTGGAAAAAAAGAAAGAAAACAAACAAACAAACAAGCTAGATCTCACCACCACTACCACCACCACCACCACCATCCGCACCAAAAGATCGATTTCAGAAACAACAAAGAATAAAAAAAAAAAAAAAAATTCTGGCAACACCAAATATTGTCGATGAAATTGGCTTAATGGAATAAGAGGGAGGAGGGAGGCAATGTTGTGGGAGGGAGGGAGGGAGGGTGGAGGATAGGAGAGGTGGAGGAGAGGAAGCCAATGGAAGAAAAGGAGGAAAGAAGGAACGGATGTGTGTCGGTGGATGGAAGAACAAGAAGGAGAAAATAAAGAAGGAAAGGAAAGAAAGAAGAATAGAGGGATAAAGACAGAGAGAAGTGAGATGGGGGAAATGAAAACAAGGAAGAAACTAGTGATGATAATAATTGAGGGAAGGAAGGAAAAACACGAAGAAGAAGAAGAAGGCTGTTTTATGGAACGAAGGAAAATACGATTAAATATGATCTGTAAAAAAAAAAGAGAAAGAAAAAAAGAAACAGTAATAATAATAACAATAATAACAATACTACCACTACCACTACTACTGCTGCTACTACTACTACTACTACTACTACTACTACTACCACCACCACTACTACCACTACTAAAACAAAACCAATCACCAGTCATTCCTCAACGCGTCATTCTCTCATCACCACTCACCACCAGTCACCACCACTACATCCAAAAGACCATTCTTGTTCCCACTCCCTTCCTCACTACTCTTCACTCCTTTTCACCACTTCCTCCTCGTACTCCTTTTCCTCCTCCTCCTCCTCCTCCTCCTCCTCCTCCTTCCCTTCCTATTATCTGTATTCTCATTACATCCCAATATTTATTCTATTGTTTTTTTTGTTTTTTTTTATGACGCTTCGTATTCTCAGGTGGCATGCGCACAAACAAGTCACAGTGCCAGCAACAATGATCATGGAAGCAGGAAAAGTGCATGCCAGCATCGTTCTTAATTAAAGTGAAAAGAGCCTGTGAGCAATAACGTTACACCGTCTGCCACTTAACACTTAACGTAGGGAAATTAAAAAAAAAAAAAAAAGAGAGAGAGAGAGAGAGAGAGAGAGAGAGAGAAAAGAAAGTGAGAGTAGTTAGGAATGAAAATGTATAGCTTTATTTTATTTTATTTTATTGTTTTTGTTTCGCAACTCGTACTTTTGTGTTTTCGTTTACTGCTATGAATATTTTGTTTGTCGGTCTGTTTGGTCTTCTTCTTTTTAGTAGTAGTAGTAGTAATTGCAGTAGTAGTAGTAGTAGTAGTAGTAGTAGTAGTAGTAGTAGTAATTGTAGTAGTAGTAGTAGTAGTAGTAGTAGTAGTAGCAACAGCAGTAGCAGCAGCAAGGAGCAGCAGAATTAGTTATCATCATCATTAGTAAGCAGATTGTCTCTCTCTCTCTCTCTCTCTCTCTCTCTCTCTCTCTCTCTCTCTCTCTCTCTCTCTCTCTCTCTCTCTCTCTCTCTCTCTCTCTTCCCTTTAGTCATCTTTCCTCCTCCTCCTCCTCCTCCTCCTCCTTCTCAGAAAGACTACCATTTTCCCATTTGCTTCAGCCATTTTCTTTCAAGTGTTTCCTCCTCCCTCTCTTTCTCTCCCTCTTCTTTCTCCTCCTCTATGTTCTATTCCTTTTTACTATTCATCTTTATCATCCTCGCTTTCTTCATATCCCTAATTCCCCTCTTTTTATTCCACCTTTTGCTTCTTTATATTCTTACATTCCCCTCTTGCTCTTATACTTCTCTTTCTTTCCTTGCTTCCAGTTCTATTTTTATACATATTTTTTCACTCATTCATTTGTATATGATTATTTTTTAGGATATCAAGGTTTTTTTATTTTGTCTTCTCTTATCTTCTCTTATTTTATTCTATTTTTTTTTAATCTTTTTCATTCATTCAGTTGTATATAATTTGAGTTATTTTTAGGGTAGCATCAAGTTTTTTTTTTTTTTTGTCATCTCTCATCTCCTCTCACCTCCCTTCCCTCACCCCCCCATCCCTCTATACTCCACCACTCCGCTCCACCCACCCACGTACGTATTCTCCACATTCCCATCTCATCCCATCCTTTCAGAGTAATCCATCCGTTCACATCCACTTTCCTATACGAGCGCCCTGATTCCATCTTATATTCCACCTTATTCCAGCTTCTTGTAATCCCTATTCACCTCCGCACTATTGCCAAGTATGACACAGAGCCTCCACCTCCACCTCCACCACCACCACCACCACCACCCGGCCTCTCCTCTCCTCTGCTCTCCTTCCTTCCTTCCAGCCTTCCTTTCATCCTTCATATCAGCCAGCCCCTTCCTTCATGTTCTCAAGTCCTTCCAGGTTTCCAGCTTTCTCATACCCTCTCCGTATCGTGCTTTCAATCCCATGGTAATCCTTCCTTCCAGTCCTTGTCAGTCTTATTTTTCTTCTTTCCGTTTCCTTTCCAGCTCTTCCGTTTTCGTGTATCTCCTGTTGTTTCTTCAATCTTTCTAGCTATTCCAGTGTCTTCTTAAAAGCCTTCCAGTTTCTGGTTTTCCATTTCTTTCTTCCATCAACTTTCAATCCATGCATTTACTTATTTTTTCTTTTGTATTCGTAATTATACCAATTCAGTCCCTGCCATTCCTTCAGGTCTTCTAGTTCTTCCAGAGCCTACCTTCCAGTACCTCTCTCTCATTTTCTTCAATCTATCATCCATCCACGACTTCAGCAGTTCCTTTGGCCTTGGTAGACCTTCTTTAGTCTCTCCTGCTCTTTCAAATCTTCCAGAACCTTCCTCCTGGTCCCCATCTTTCATTTTCTTCAGTCTTTCTTCCATCCATGCCTTCACTAGTTCTTTTTGGTCTTGGCAGCCCTTCTGTCTTAGTCCCTGCCGCGCCTCCAGCCCTTCCAGCTCTTCCACAACCTTCCTGACTGTTCCTTCCAGTCCCCATTCTTTATTTTCCTCAATCTACCTTCCATCCATATTTTCAGTAGTTTCTTTTGGCAATGGCAGACCTTCCATTTTAGTCCATCATGTCCCTTCAACACTTCTAGATACTTCAAGACTCATCCAGACCCTTCCTTCCAGTTCTTATCTTCCATTTTCTTCAATCTGTCTTCCATCCATGCCTTTAATAGTTCTTTCTGGTCCTGGTAGCCCTTCCATCTTAGCCCCTGTCGCGCCTCCACCCCTTCCAGACCCTTCCTTCCAGTCCCTCTCTTTCATTTTCTTCAATCTATCTTCCATCCATGCCTTTAGTAGTTCTTTTGGTCCTGGTAGCCCCTCCATCTTAGTCCCTGCCGCGCCTCCAGCCCTTCCAGCTCTTCCAGACCCTTCCTGTGAACCCTCGGGAACAGGAGAATAAGTGAAGGAAACCTCGGAGCTGAGCAGGGAATGTCGAGCGAAATCCAATTTCTGCCAACTCAGCCGGGTCTTGGGGTGCTCTGATGGCCTGCCCTCACCGCCTCGCCCCCTCCCTCCTCCCATCCTTCCTCCTTTCCTTACCTCCTTCTTTCCTTCTCTTCTTTTTCTTTTCTTTCCTTCTTCTTGTTTTCGTCGCTCTCCTTTCTCCTCCTCCTCCTCCTCCTCTTCTTCCTCCTTCTTTTCCTTTCCTTTTTCTCTTCGTTTCCTTCTTATTCTTTTCCCTCCTCTTCCTCTTCCTCCTCCTTTCTCCTCTTTCTTTCTTTTCTTTCTTTTACTATATTTTCTTTTGTTTCTTACTTTACCCTGCTTTCTCTCCTCTTCCTTCTTCCTCTTTATTATATTTTCTTATTCTCGCTTGCCCTCCCCCCACTCTTTCTCTCTCTCTCTCTCTCTCTCTCTCTCTCTCTCTCTCTCTCTCTCTCTCTCTCTCTCTCTCTCTCTCTCTCTCTTCCTTTCCTTTTTTTCCTTTTCTATCTTGTTGCATCTGTGGATTCTTTCCCTCCCTCCCTAACCCCTTCTTTTCCTCTCCATCTTTCTTGACGTCTTTCAGTTTTCCCTTCCTCCATCTGTCCTCTTTATTTCCTTTTCTCTTTTATTTCAATTTTTCTTTTTTTCCTCATTTTTCACTTTCTATTTCTCTCCATTTATTCTTGTGTTTCCTTTGCTTCCTGTTCCCTTTCTTCCTTCATTTTTTTTTCCTTGCTGCGTCTTTTATTTTCCTTCCCTTCCTCTCTCATTCTTTATATCCTTCTTTCCTTCCTTTATTTTCCCTTCTTTCTTCTTTTTCTTACAAAATTCTTCTCTTATATCCTTATCCTTCTTCGCTTTTTCCTTCCTTTTCGTTACCTCTCTCTCTCTCTCTCTCTCTCTCTCTCTCTCTCTCTCTCTCTCTCTCTCTCTCTCTCTCTCTCTCTCTCTCTCTCTCTCTCTCTCTCTCTCTCTCCTGATTTTTCCTCCTTTTGTTGTTGTTTTCTTTATTTCCCTTGCTGTCTTTCCTTCTGTTCTTTCCCTCTCACTGTGCCCTCTCCTTTTTCTTTTCCTTCTATTGACTTGTTCTTTCTTTCTTTTCTCTCAATCTTTCGGTCACATCTTTGTCTTTTCTCCCCTATCTCTTCCTCCCTTGAATCTACCCTCGTTTCACTCTTTTTTTTAATGTCCCTTCTTCCTTTTTGCTTTTCCTTCTTTCTTTCCTTCTTTTGTTATTTGATTTTCATCCTTCTCTGGCTTCTTCTTCAATCTTCTTATCTTTCTTTTTGTTTTTATGCTCGTCTATTTTACATATTTCCTTCATTCTTCTTCTTTTCCCCTCTCTCTCTCTCTCTCTCTCTCTCTCTCTCTCTCTCTCTATCTCTCTCTCTCTCTCTCTCTCTCTCTCTCTCTCTCTCTCTCTCTCTCTCTCTCTCTCTCTGTCTCCATTTCTCCCATTCCTTCCTTCCATATTCTCTCCTTTCATTTATCGTCATCTCTTCTCTCCTGACCTTTTGAACTTTTTCTCTCTCCATTCCTCCTTTTAAAACATTTACTCTAATCCTCTTTTCTCCCTTTTTCCTCCTGCGAAGCTGTTCTCCTCCCCTTCTGTACGATTCCTCTCTACTGCCCCTACTTTATTCCGTATTCTCTTTTATCTTTCCTTTCTTCCTGTTTTTTTTTCTTTTGTTATATAAGGAAGTCTTCGTAACAGCAGCGGTAGACTGATAGACTGTATATTTCTTACATATTACAGAAAAAAAAAATTGTGTGTGTTCATGTAAAGGTTGTTTTTAAAGAAGTAAAATCCTGCACGAATTTTACCTATTTTATCTATCTATCTATCTATCTATCTATCTATCTATCTATCTATCTACTCTAACTATCTATTGAGTATTGTAAAGAAAACATGTATAAGAATCTTGGAAAGGGGGATAGGATAAGAGAATGCATGATGATATATTAACTGAAGCCCGGCGTTTTTTTTTTTTTTTTTTATCTGTGTGCAACAGTGTGAGTAAAAACATACACACTCCTCAGTCTCGTAGTTATGCAAATATCTACAGAACATAAATCGAAGTGGGAATAAAAGCCATACATTTTTTTTATTTTTTTTTATCATATGAAAAGAGATGGTAATAAAAGTACCACCTATTTTACAAATAAATAAATGAATAAATATAATAAATAAAAAAAATAAATGAATATAGAAGAAAAGAATACTGCATATCTAAAGAAAAAAAAATATATAGTCCCACCCAAAAGAAGCACCATCTAGTAAACTTGAATATATAAAAAAGGCAAGCTGAAAAAAAAAGTCAATAAAAAATCAATAAATAAAAAGAAAAGAAAAAAAGAAAAACCTGCACATCAAAGAGAAAATAAAAAAAACATACATGTAGAAATATAAAAAAAGATAATTAATAAAAATAAAACCTAAAAGAAAGAAAAAAAACATAAATCAAAGGAAAAGAAAAACAGTTACAAATGTATATAAAAAAATAAAAAAAATAAAAAAATAATAAAATAAAAAGACAGTCCCCCAGAAGAAATCCCCCTCCAACACCTGGCAGTACAGAGCGGTGGATAGGAGTAAATAGGTGAGGAGCGGCCGTCGTTAACGTCACTTCAGATTGCGGCATAAAATCGTCTCTCCCCTTTCACCAGTCGGCACCAGTCGGCTTGGGACTCGGAAATCGTCTCGCGTCAAGTCGGGTTTTTCACAACTTTTGCACAACTCAGTGTCCTCAAGTTAGCGATTTCGTCCTTATTGCAACTTCGGGCCCGCTGCTTCTGCTTGTGGTGGCTGCAGCGGTGGTGTTGCTGGTGGTGGTGGTGGTGGTAATCACTGCTGTATTGGTGTGTGTGTGTGTGTGTGTGTGTGTGTGTGTGTGTGTGTGTGTGTGTGTGTGTGTGTCTATCGTGTCTATCTGTCTGTCTGCCCATCTATCTGTCTGTCTGTCTGCCTTAAGGGGTCAATACAGCAATAGTAGTGCGGTAAGCCTTACACGAGATGCGGTGTAACTTAGGTAGGCCGCGTGACAGCTGTGGTGAGAGCTGCGGGTTGTGGTTGTGGGTTGTGGGTTGTGGATGTTACAGGTTAAAAGGAAGTGTTGCCTTGTAAGGGTAAACTCAGGTGAAACTCAATCAACCTTAGTGACCTTGAAAAAATTACGATTATGAAAGACTGTGAGAGAAAGAGAGAGTGAGAGACGATCTTGATAGTGATGATGATGATGATGATGGTGATGATGATGATGATGAGGGTGGCGATGGTGGTGAAGGAGGGACTTTGAAGTGTGCCTAGTAGATATAGACGCAGATGTTAAGATGAAGAACAATGAAAATAGGGAGGAAAGGACGGGAGAGTAAAAGGGGTGAATGAGTACAGATGAAATATATGGAAATTTATCGTGATGAGAGGAAAGGAGAGGAGAGGAGAAGAGAGGAGAGGAGAGGAGAGGAGAGGAGAGGAGGGGAAAGAAAAGAAAGGGGAGAGGAGAAAAGAGAGAAGGCATGAGGAGGAGAGGAGAGGAAAAACAGAGAAGAGAGAGAAATAAGGAAGAAGAGAGTAAAAGAGGACACGATGAGAAGAATATAACACACAAAATATGACACAACAAACAGAAACGAAATACGAGAAAAGGGAAGAGATAAACGAATAAATAGACATAAAATAACACAGAAGAGAGAAACGCCTAAACACACACACACACACACACACACACACACACACACACACACGGTGATAACACGCCTCCCTTCTAATATGACATATATGAATCGCGGTTACGAAGAAGCTTTCACAAAAATTACGCCACTAAGAGGAGAAGAGAGGGAAGCGGTGGGGGGGGGATGGAGGGGAGGGAGAGAGGGAGAGAAGGAGAGAAGGAAAGGGGAAGGAATGGGAAAAAGGGGGGAGGGGAGGAAGGAGTTATTTCGTGAGTGGTAGGAACAAGGAGAGAGGATGAAAAAATGGAAGGAGGGAGGTAGTGTGGGAGAGGGAGGGAGGGGAGTAGAGGAGAGTAAAGGAATGGAAAAGAAATACGATGAAGAGTTAGAGAGGAGAGAAGAAAGCATGAGGGACGTGAGGAGTAAGAGAGAGGTAGATAATTCAAGTGAAAAAGAAAATAATCCAATGTGTAAGATAAAACATGTTACAAGTATATGAATGTATTATATAAGCAAAGTAAATGACAGACGTTCGAACACACACACACACACACACACACACACACACACACACACACACACACACACAAAGTAGGAAGACAGGAGAAAAAGGGGAAAAAGGGGAAAAGGGAAAGTAGAAGATAAATTGAAAGAAAAAAAATCGTTGTTTAGTGAAAAGAAAAAAAAAAAAACACGGGATTAGCAAATCATATATAAATACTATGTTTCCTGTACATATATCAACCTTTCTAAGTATATTTATGTCTGTATCGATCTATATATCAAGCCATGTATCTAAAAATACATAAGAAAGAAAACAAATACAATTAAAAACAATAAGATGGACTAGGAAAAAAGAAAATTCTCTCTCTCTCTCTCTCTCTCTCTCTCTCTCTCTCTCTCTCTCTCTCTCTCTCTCTCTCTCTCTCTCTCTCTCTCTGCCAGCCAGCCCAGGTCCGTCTCGCAGCTAATAAACTCTGAGTGAAGGGCGGATCCTCCTTAAACTGTTCCCAGCTTCAGTAGGAATTAGGCCAACAATTTCCCCCAGCGGCAATTAAGGGCTTAACTCTCCCGAGGCCTTGTGAGGGGGAAACTAAGACGCTGCCCTCCTCTTTCCCTCCCTCCCTGCCTCTCTTCCTGTTTACCTTACTCCCTTTCCTCCTCTCTCTCTTCTCTTCTTTCCCCTGTATGATACACCTTCCTTGTTTTGTATTGTGATTTTTTTCGTATTTCTTTCCTATTTTCCTCCCTTTTATTCTTCGTTTTCTTTCTTTCCTTTCTGCCTCTTTCCCTCCATCCCTTCCCTATCCTTATCTCTCCCTCCTCTCCTTTTCTTTCTATATTTCCGCCTCCTTTGGAGTCTCATGCTTTCTTCTTGTTTCTCTTTTCTTTTCTTCTCCTCCTGCTTTTCGTCCTTCGCTCCCTCTTGTTTCTCCTCCTCGTTTCTTTCTTTACTCTGTCTATATCACACTTCATTTCAACTTTCTTATTTTCATTTCTTTGTTTTCCTGTTCGTATTTCTCTCCTCTCAAGCTTCTTTTCCTGCCTTCCAGTTATCCTTTGTTTGCCTTCTTCCTGTCATTGTTATCCAAGTGTTGTTTTACTCCTTCGTTGTTTACGCAGGCAAG
>NC_087151.1:9632500-9642500 GCF_035594125.1 Scylla paramamosain | reverse complement strand
TGAAATGTGGAAACAACATATTGTGCAAGGCTGAGAAAGAAGCTGAGATGAAAGGAGGAAGAGGAGAGGAGAAGGAGGAGGAGGAGGAGGAGGAGGAGGAGGAGGAGGATGAGAGAAACGAAAGCAGAGGTACTTTGGTGTATGAAGAAGAGGAAACGAGAGAGAAAAGAAAGAAAAAGAACGAGGAAGGATAGAAAGGAGAGAGAAAGATAAACGAGTGTGTGGAGAAGGAAAGAGAAATACGTAAATGGACAAGGAGAAAAAAAGGAGGAAATAGGGACATAGAATGAACGAAGGAGAGAAGGAAGGAACGAAGGAGAGAAAGAAGGAAAGAGGAAGGGGAAAATAACTGGTTGGAGGCCTCAGGAGTCGTAGTAGATGCATGGAGAGATGGAGGAAGGAAGGAATGTAGATGGAGAGAGGGAGAGAGGGAGGGAGGGAGGGAGGGAGGGAGGGAGGGCGGATCAGTCAGCAACAGTCGATATCAACAAACCCATTAGAGCAAATCGACAATAAATGTGTTGTTTTCCATTAGCTTCGCCTCGCTCAAGATGCCACTCACTCCTCCTCCTCCTCCTCCTCCCCCTCATCTACTTCACTGCTCTTCCTTTTTTGCCTTCTTATACATCTAGTCTTGTAAATTTTCTACCCTTTTTTTCTGAATTTCTTCCCTTTTCTTTTTCCTTCTTCTCTTCTTCTTCTTCCCCTTCTCGTCCTCTTCTTACTTTTTTTTTCTTTTTTCTTCGTTAGTTCGTTCATTCGTTCATTCTTTTTCTTCTTCTTCTTATCTTCTTCTCTTCTTTCTCCTCATGCACTCATTCCACAACTTCGCACTCAAGTTTTTGTTTTCCTTTCTTCTCTTCCTTTTCCTCTTCCTCTTTCTAATGCCTCGTATCCTATCTTTTTTTATTTTGCTTTTTTTTTCTTTCTTGTGGTTCTTCTTTTTCTTTTCTTTCCTTACCCCTGTCACACTTTGTCCTCATTCTATTTCTTATTTTTCTTAATTTCACTTCTTTCTTTATATTATCATTATATTTATTTTTTCTTTCTTCTCATAGTCATCTCCGTAGTTCAGGTCCCAGTTTTGTTCCTCCTCCTCCTCCTCCTCTTCATCTTTTGTCCTCCTGATCCTTTCCCTCATTTCTTTCTCCTTCCCCTCCTCCTCCCTCTGATTCCCTTTCGTCTCTCCTCCTCCTCCTCCTCCTCTTCCTCCTCATCTTCTTCCTTCTCCTCTCCTCCTGTCTTTATCTCGGCAATCTACCATTCCTTCTTTTGCTTCCGTTCTTCTCTCCTCAACTATTCGCGTATGGGTGGTTGTGATTGGCCGGTTTCATATTATGACGTAATGATGTTAAGAGGGGAAACATTAACACACACACACACACACACACACACACACACACACACACACACACACGATTGCTGGCGATGTCAACATTAGAAATAAAGGAATAAATACATGGAGACCCAAAACAGCAGATAAGCAATTTAACAAACAAACAAACATAATAATAATAATAATAATAATAATAATAATAATAATAATAATAATAATAATAATAATAATAATAAAGGGCATAAATAAAACAAATATTTTCCTTTCTTTGATTTCTTTTTTACATTTTCTTTCTTGTTTCTTTGTTTTTTGGTTATTTTTTTGTCATTAATCGTCATTCTTTTCTTTTTATTTTCGTGTCACCTGTGCATATGAAGTACTCTTTGCAGCTGTCAGAGGAGGAAGAGGAGGGGGAGGAGGAGGAGGAGGAGGAGGAGAAGTACGTGTAGGGAAGAGAAAATATTGATGACTCCATCTTTTCTCCCGGTGACTGAAGCAGATAAAAGGCTTCGAGTGTAGGGAGAGAGAGAGCGGTGAGGGAGAGGCAGGGAGGGAGAGAATGCAAGGAGGGATGTACGGGAGGAAGGATGAGGGAGAGGGAAAGAGAGAAAGATGCAAGGAACAAGAGGTATATGGGAGGAAGGAGGGAGAAATACAAGATAGACTAACTGTATGGCAGAAAAAAAGATGGAGTGAAGGAAAGGAGAGACGGAAGGAGGAATGCAAAAAAGAGGAATTGTATGGGAGACAGACAGACCAAGAGAGACCACCCCTTCTTCCCTCCATTTCCTTCAAGTCTTCCTATGCCTCCACCTCTTCGTCTGTATCTTCTTTCTTTCCTCCTCCACCTGTATCATCTTCCCCTCGTCCTTTTTCACCTTCTCCTCTTTATCCAGCAAGAACTCGTCAGTATCTTCCTTTCATCCCCCACATCTATCTTCACACTCGTCTTTCTTCGTCTCTTCCACTTCAGTACCACACACACCATCTTCTGCACCTCCATCTCCTTTCTCCTTTCCACTTCCTCCACTCCTTCGTCTCTATCCTCTTCATTTCCTCCTCCACATTGACTATCATTTTCGTCTTTCTTCACCTCTTCCTCTTATTCATACATCTAGAACTCCTGTACCACACACACACCTCCTTCTCCACCTCCATCTTCTCCCTTCCTCTGCACTACTAGCCTTCGTTGTCGTCGTAGCAGTCGTCCTCTGCCGCCTCGTTCAGCGTCAGACGGGATCAGAGACTAAGCTTCGTGCGACCTTTCAGATTCCGAGATCAACCTTTCAGCAGTTTCACGCGCCAGACGCCCCGTGATTGCTGCCTCCCAACCCCATTAGATGCTCGTAGCCCACCATTGGAGTCTGTAGGCGGGCACGGGATGGGAAAGATGGGGCAAGGAAGAAGCGGAAGAGGGAGTAAAAGGAGGAGCAGAGAGAAGTGAAAGAGAAGGGAGATAGGTGGATAGGATGAAGGAAAAGAAAGGAGGAAAGGGGGAAAGAAGCAGGGGGAGGGAGTGAAACGGGAGGGATGCATGTGGGAGGAGGAAGAGAGCAGATAGGAAGTGAAGGAGAAACACGGAGTGAAAGGAAGACAGATATATGGAAGGAGGAAGAAAGAAGGATGGATTAGTGAAAGGGGAGAGACGTAGGTGGGAGGAAGGAAAGAAAAGATTGGCAAAAGAGGAGGAGAAAGGAAGGGATTGAAGAGAGCGAGAGACAGGAAGAAAATGGAGGAAGTGAGATAGTTGGGAGAAGGGAGGTCTAAGAGGAGGAGGAGGAACAGGAGGAGGAGGAGGAGGAAAGGGAACAGGAAGGAGAAAATGTCGTGGATATGGTGAAGCGAAGCGTTGAGTGGAGAGAAAAGAGAGAAATGGTTCCTGTATTATGGCTGAAAATACATTACTTTTTTTTCTACTTTTACGTTTGCCTGCATCCTCTATCAGTCTCGCTCACTAATGGATGTTGAAATGAAGAAACGAAAAAGAATCAGAATCAACTTTTTTTTTTTTGGCTAACACTTTCTCTATTTTTTTTTTTATATGTCTGTTTTCCTGTTTTCACCAGTCTTTGTCTAAGCGAAATGAAATAGTGAATGCAATCTTTATAAACACCACACTGAAAAATGTACAGGAAGAAAAGATTGTTGTGTGCTTTTTTCTCTCTCTCTCTTCTTTTCTGTGAGTGTATAAAAATTGAGACGCGTGGGCAGTTTTCAGGAATTGCTTCAGATTTTCAAAAAAAAAAAAAAAAGGAAAGGAAAAAAGGGAACGCCAGTCTGAGTGACCGAGGCAACTTTTACAAAGGCGGAGGAAAAGGTACGAAGCGAAAAGACCGTCAAGTCCGAAAAGTAAAAGAAAAGAGAGAAAAAACGTCGAAAGAAAAAAAAAGAAAAAAAGATAAAATAAAAATAAAAAAAAAGATATACATGTATTTCTCGTAAACACTGGAACACACTTTATTTTTTATCTACTCTCTCTCTCTCTCTCTCTCTCTCTCTCTCTCTCTCTCTCTCTCTCTCTCTCTCTCTCTCTCTCTCTCTCTCTTCCTAACACCACTTTTCCTGTCCTTTTTTCCCCACACAGAACCAAGCCACTAACTAAGGGCATAAGCAACTCCCTTAATGTAACTTTCAGACAGGTAAAAAAAATAAGAGGAAAAGTTCACAAGAAAAGCCAATTAACCTCACCTGCATTACTGAAGTGCTCACTGACCATCTGGAAAACTCAATTACCTTTGTCCTTAACCTTCTATTTCATTTCCTACGTTTAATGGAGCACTGATAAAGGAGTACTTATCTATCTTTTTTTTTTTTTAGTTACGCATATATTTGTCCCTTTTTTTAAGTCATTCATGAACTCAGCTCTCCTGTTTTTCGTGTAATTAAAACAGAATGTGACGTGATGTAAATATGGGGGGAGGTTTTCAATCCGTTTTTAAGTGCAAATCTTACTACTTATTTTTTTTTTCTTTTCTTGCTGTCCCTCAACTCAATAATTCCTAAGAGATTAAGTGGAACATGTGACGTGATAAGGTTGCAGATGCTATTCCGTTTACTTTTTATATATTTCCCCATTTTTTTTCTATTTCCAGTCATGAACCCGTCTTTTTTTCTTTGGTGCCTAAACAAAATGCAAGACAAGCAACATGATTTATATGTAACAATGTTTTTTCCTTTTCATTTCAGATATGGAGAGAGGAGAGACACTGCCATTTCACATCTGTTATGCATATGAGAAATGACGACGTGCAGGTGTGGAGGAAGATAAACAGATGTAAGGGAGGTGTGCTATGATCAGGAAAGGTGGGAGGATTATCAGAACAGGTGTGTGGGGAGATAAACAAACATGTAGCAAAAACAACAGGTATGGGAGGAAGATAAAGAACGAGAGGAGAAAAAGGAGGAAGATAAAATAGGAGAAAGGAGGGAGATAAAAGAGAAGGGAAGGAAGGAGGAAGTAAGAAGATAAAAGGGGAAGGAAGAAAGGAGGATGAAGAGATAAAGGAAGGGGTGAAAGGAGAAAGGATGGAGATAAAAGAGGAAGGAAGAAACGAGATAGATAGATAAATAGATAGATAGATAGATAGATAGATAGATAGATAGATAGATAGATAGATAGATAGACAGAGAGAGAGAGAGAGAGAGAGAGAGAGAGAGAGAGAGAGAGAGAGAGAGAGAGAGAGAGAGAGAGAGAGAGAGAGAGAGGAACAAGATAAAAAAAAGGAAAAGGAGAGAAGGAAGGAAGATATGCAGTAGTTGGAGGGGAGATAAACACGGAATGAAGAAGGAAGAAGACACAGGTGAGATGTAGAAGAGAAGACAAAAAAAAAAAAGGTGTAGGAAAAGAAGACAGACAGATTCCTCCAGCTTGTTCTCATATCCTCAGCCAATCTTCTCCCTTCCCTCTCCATTGACTGAATGATACTTTGAAGCAGCAACAAAAGATCATAATGGTGTCATGAATCAATGACAACCTTTATTCCGGTTCCTACTCTTGGTGGCAACACAGTGCATCCCTACCATTGTGTGTTGGAATAGACGGGATGGAGTAAGGGTCGTATCATCTGATTTTTGTGGTCATGTGGTCTTTTTCTTTTCTTTTTTTTAGGGTGCCAAACTATCAGTCATTTATTCAATTCATCAATCACTAACCCTTGTTATTATTTTTCTCTTGTCTTCTGTCTTTTTTTCTTTACTTTAGTTTGTGTTATTACCTTTCCTTCTGCCTTTTCTGCCTCACTTATCCATCTATATTTCCGAATGCTTCTTTATATTTTTTATATTTTTTTCAGCCTCTTACATTAGTTTCCTTCACTCTAGTTTCTTTCCCCACCTCTTCTCTTCATGTCCTTCCTTCCAGCTTGTCTAGCCATGTCTTCACTGTATCTCCTCAGGTTTGCTTTCCTATACCGTTTATTTCCAGCCTTCCTTCCTGCTCCTCTCTCTCTCTCTCTCTCTCTCTCTCTCTCTCTCTCTGTCTCTCAGTCTTCACATCCCCTTTCGTTCCGTCTCTCCTTCACTCACTTGATCGGCTTCTCCCTCACGCAAAGAGACAGCCAGACCCTCCTCCCTTTGAGCGCCGCGTGCGTCCCTCATTCAATGTCCCCACAAGTTTGCGGGTCGCCCAGCCTCGCCCTATTCACCTGGCCCGGCCTGGGGTGAGGCGGGGAAGGTGGTGTCAAGACGGGGAATACACAGAAGGGGTGTGTATTGGGAGAGAAGGTCACGTATGGATGAAGGTTAGATGTGTGTGTGTATGTGTGTGTGTGTGTGTGTGTGTGTGTGTGTGTGTGTGTGTGTGTGTGTGTGTGTGTGTGTGTGTAAGAGAACGAGGGAACATAGGAATAGTAGATAAATTTATAGATAAGGAAAGAAAAGTTTGTATTCATCACTCCCCTTCTCTCTCTCTCTCTCTCTCTCTCTCTCTCTCTCTCTCTCTCTCTCTCTCTCTCTCTCTCTCTCTCGACTTCCTAATGCTCTCTTTGAAGTTTTTTTTATGTCGCTTTGTTTTTTTCTTTTCTTCTTTATGTTGACTTTCTTCTCTCCACGTCTGTTTGTCTTCTTGTCTCTTTGTCTGTCTGTCTGTCTGTCTGTCTGTCTGTCTGTTTGTCTGTCTTTCTGTCTGTCTGTCTATCTGTTTTCTGCGACTGTCGGTCTTCATTTGAGTATGTGTGTATGTTTTTGTTTCTTGAATTTTATCTGAATGTATTTATTTTGTCTGTCTCTACGTCTCTCCGTTTCCCTAACGAAGAAAAGATAAGAAAACAAGAAAAGTAGAGATTAAAAGAGATATCAGTAATTACCGTTTCGTCATTCTTTCTCTTCTTTTTTCATATTTTCTATAATTTATTTCTTTGTAGTAGTAAAAGTCCTTTAATTTCCGCGAGATTAGTAAAAAGATATATTACTCTCTCTCTCTCTCTCTCTCTCTCTCTCTCTCTCTCTCTCTCTCTCTCTCTCTCTCTCTCTCTCTCTCTCTCTCTCTCTCTCTCTCTCTCTCACATGAAAAGAATGAAATTAGGGTGTTTTTCGTAGCCCACCTGTCCGTTCTTCCTCTTTCTCCCACCTCTTCCTCTTCCTCTTTCCCCGCGTCCCTGCCTGTCTGCCTCTCTTTCAGTCTGTCCATCTATCTGTCAATCTGTTTATTTTTCTGCTTCCCCCGACATCCTTCCTCTTATTATTGCCTTTTCCTTCCATTCTCTGCTCTCTTCCTCTTTATTTCTCTCGTGGCCTCGCTTTCTTCCTGCTTCCCTTCCTCCCTTCTTCCTCCTTCCATCCCTTCCTCATATTTTTCACCCTTTCTACGAGTACTTCTCCCCCTCCTTTCTCTTTCACTTCTGCCTCCACCCTCTTCCTCCCACCCTTCCTTTCTTCTCTCCTCTCTCCCTCCCACCCTCCCATCTTCCCTCAATCAAGTCCACTTTCATTCTTACTTCACCACCCCTAGAGAATTCTGGAGGAAGGAGGAGAGGCAGGAAGGAAGAGACGAGTAGGAAAAGACAACTGAGGGAAATAAAAGTGGAAGGGGAAATGGAAAGGGAGAGAAAGTAAGAGTTGGAGGAAAAGAGAAGAGGGGAATGAGGAAGAGGAAGTGAAGATAGAGGAAAAGGAGGGGAAGGATGAGTGGGAATGAAAAGATAGTAAGCGAAATAAGAATCTGAATAAAAATGAGAAAATTGTAGAAATGCAAGAAAATGCAAGAAAATAAGAGAGAAGAGAAAAGCGAGCGAAACAAAAAAACGAAAGACAAAGAAAGAAAGGATTCAGAAAGAACACAAAGAAAAAAAAAGAAAAAAAGAATGAGAGAGAGAGAGAGAGAGAGAGAGAGAGAGAGAGAGAGAGAGAGAGAGAGAGAGAGAGAGAGAGAGAGAGAGAGAGAGAGAGAGAGAGACAGACAGACAGACAAAACAAAAACAATTACAAGCAAAAAAAGAAATAAAAAAACAGAAAGAGAGCAAACCAAGACTGAAACAATAAAAAAAAATATGACAGACAACAAAGGAGAGAGAGAGAGAGAGAGAGAGAGAGAGAGAGAGAGAGAGAGAGAGAGAGAGAGAGAGAGAGAGAGAGAGAGAGAGAGAGAGAGAGAGAGAGAGAGAGAGAAACACAAAGACAGAAAGGGAGAAAGAGAAGAAAGAAGAAGGAATGGGAGAAGGAAAATAGAGTAGGGAGAGGGAGAAGAGGAATCAGTCGGAGGAGGAGGAGGAGGAGGAGGAGGAAAGAGGAGCGAGCTTGTTCACCTTGTCAATACCTGCTACTGAGAATTGGTCTCAAATGTGCAATTATGGCTGCCTTCCTCTAGATTTCCAGTGGCTGCTGAAAGTGGTATTATTGGTTTTGTTTCCCGTCTAATGGAAGGAAATAATTGAAGGAGCTACACAGGGATGGATGGAAGGAGAGAAGAGAGGAAGAGAGGGGAGAGAAGGGATGGAGGGAGATAAGGTGGAGGCAATGCGTGGGAAGACAAGACGATACTTGAAACTGCATGCGAGAGAGAGAGAGAGAGAGAGAGAGAGAGAGAGAGAGAGAGAGAGAGAGAGAGAGAGAGAGAGAGAGAGAGAGAGAGAGAGAGAATGACCCAAATAAAGGATAATTGGAGGGTATGAAAAAAAAAGGAAAGGTAAGTTAAGAGCAGGAAAGGAAAGAGAGAAAGTTAGGAAGGGAAAGGAACAGAGAAAATAAAGAAGAGCCCAATTAAAGCAGCGACGAGGCAAGTAGTAGTAGTAGTAGTAGTAGTAGTAGTAGTAGTAGAAAATAAAAAAAGTAGGGATAAAAAGGAAATAACTCAAAGAAACTAAGAAAAGAACAAAAAAACAAGAAAAATAGTAAATAGTAAAGAAAAAAACAAAGTGAAAAAAAACTAATAGACATGCGAAGGCAGGAAGAGAGAGAGAGAGAGAGAGAGAGAGAGAGAGAGAGAGAGAGAGAGAGAGAGAGAGAGAGAGAGAGAGAGAGAGAGAAAGGGAGAAAAATAATTGGGAAAGGAAAAGGAGAGGGCTGAAGAAGAAGCAGGAAGAGGAGGAGGAGGAGCGGTAGAGAGGAGGAGGAGAACGGGTAGGGAAGAGGGGGACTGGCAGGAGGGGTGGCCGGGTGGGAGATACAAAAAGAAAGAAAAGGGAGTAGCTGTGTTATCGATATTCACTTTATAGGCTTGTGTGGACCGATTTCTCAGCGCGGATTTCTTTCGTCTGTGTTTACATTATTGAGGAGTGACGCAGCTGTGGCGGGGCGGATAGATAACCCAATAGAAGGCGAGACACGTGAGGCGCGGGATGCAGGCAGCGAGGGAAGGCGAGGGAGGGAGGGAGAGAGAGAGAAGCAGGGGGAGTGAAGGATGAGGAGTGATGGGTAGTGCATGTGTGGTAATGGTGTAGGGAGAGAGAGAGAGAGAGAGAGAGAGAGAGAGAGAGAGAGAGAGAGAGAGAGAGAGAGAGAGAGAGAGAGTAACTTTAAATGGTAACAAAATTTTTCTGACTCATTTCTACCACCACCACCACCACCACCACGTCCACCAGCGCATCAACAATACAGCACACACATTAGTAGTAGCAGTAGTAGTACGATACACAACACGCATTACTACGCTTATCAATTACACGAGCCTTTGCATCCAGGTGAGCTCAATGGACAGGTAAGTGGCACCCTTAATTATTCCACTCCGTCCACTATACAGGTGTGAGTAGAACATTATTAAGCCAACAGTGTCAAGTTATGATGTAAAACTTATGCTGATTCTCTCTCTCTCTCTCTCTCTCTCTCTCTCTCTCTCTCTCTCTCTCTCTCTCTCTCTCTCTCTCTCAGTAATATATGGCTCTATGTATTAAACTTTTGCTGTAATTTCTGAATAAAAAGTGATAATGTACAGTTTGTCTTAGTGCGTCCATTAATGGTAATGTAGAAATGGGGTTAATGGCAATGCAAATTATCATTATTATTTTCATCGTCATTATTGTTACACTCTATTTGTAATTACCGCCATCATTCAAAGCTACAAAAAATACTAATGGTAATAATACAGATCAGTGCTTTGTAATGATAGTTTTAGTGTAATGATGGAGATAATGGTACAAGAATAATGATGCTGAAGATGATGATGAAGATGATTATGATGATGATGATAATAGTAATAATAATAATAATAATAATAATAATAATAATAATAAT
>NC_087151.1:9625000-9627500 GCF_035594125.1 Scylla paramamosain | reverse complement strand
GACCAACACATAACGTAAAAGAAACATATGATTTAAAAAAAAAAAAGCAGCTAAGATAGGGTGCTTTTTTCATTCTACAAACATACATACAGACAGACGCGTTTCTTTCACAGCTTGAATAGAAGTGACTCTCAAAGTTGTGAGTGTCTAGATTCGTGAAAGACGCCGAGGATAAGAGAGAGAGAGAGAGAGAGAGAGAGAGAGAGAGAGAGAGAGAGAGAGAGAGAGAGAGAGAGAGAGAGAGAGAGAGAGAGAGAGAGAGAGAGAGAGAGAGAATGTACAAAGGGATAACAAATATACAGAAGATGTGAGGAACGTTTGTATGTTTTAAACGATCTGATCTACTGGGAAGAGAAGAAAGATTAGTAATGAAGAAGGAATGTTAAGTACAAATGAAGGATGGGGGTGATGGAAAACAAAACAAGAAATTGGAGGGTTTAAAGACAAAGGAAGGATAAAATGAAAAAAAAAAAAAGACAGAAGGACGAATGACAAGTGAAGATGAAGGGTTAGGTGATAGAAAAAAATACTGAAGGTCTAAAGAGAAAGGAAGGATAAAGGGAAGGAGGATAAGAGAAGGAAGAGAAGGAAGAGAAAAAGATATTACATAGAAGTGGAATATTTGTATGTTATTAATAAAAAAAAATATGGAGAGAAGCAGGTACAAGGATGAGGGATGAAGAACAAGAAGAAACAAATTGATAATAAAAAAAGATAAACTGAAGGGGAAAGAGAGAGAGAAGGAAGAGTGGTAAACTCGTAAAACTGAAGGACAATACGATTGCAAGAAAAGAAGGTGGAAGGGAAGAGTGGATGAAGAACAAGACTAAAGAAAGAAGGTAGGAAGAAGAAGGGAGGGAAGGAGGAAGGAATGAATGAAGGCCACTCAGGTAAGGAAAGAAGGGAATGGAATGAAGGACATGACATAAAGGAGGACCAAAGGAAATTCTCGGTCATCGGGTCACGAGGACAAACCGACACTGACGACGGGTACACACACACACACACACACACACACAGGTAGAACAGATACATACATACACTGAGCATACAAATATACAACATAGAAAAAAAATATATAAATTCATACATATACACAGGCATTAATACAAACATACATGTAATTTTTTCATCATACAAACATAGAGTAAAAAAAAAAAAAAAAAACTAGACATTCATAAATATATATACGGGCATGCATACATACATTCTTTAATACAAGCATACAAACGTATAATTCTATCATCATTACTGTCTTCCCTCATTTTATCTTTAGCAGCTGTCTGTCTATTACTTGTCTCCCAGCAAATCCTTTCACCATATCTCTCCATCTCGCTCCTTGTCTCCCCTGTCTTCCTGCACCATCCCTTGCCTGTCATTCTATTACTTTGTCTACCTTTTATCTCCTCAGTGCATGACGTAACCTCCTCATGTACACTTTTTTTTTCCTTGTGTATTTAAATCAAGATGTCTTCGTTGTTTGGTGTTTCGTGTTTTCTAATTCAAGATGTTACGTAAGATAAATAATGATAAGGGAAACTGCTAAGAGTCGTCAGGCCTACACGTGGCAGTTCCTATATAAAAGGCGATTTCTTATTTTTTATTCATCATTCCGAAGGAGTTGTTTAATATTTTTTATAAGCTCTCTCGACTATTTTTTTTTCTTTCTTTCTGCGAAGTATTATTCTCTCTAATTCAACTCAGGATCATACTTACACAAATAAATACACATATACAAACTTACTTTTATAGCAAAATGTATTCACACATGTGAACAAACATACATAGATGCACACACACACACACACACACACACACACACACACACACACACACACACGAAACTAATGGCTTAAACTCCGTAGAGTGTTTTGTAGCCAGAGAAAAAAAAAGTCACACATAATCCCAAACGAGACACACACACACACACACACACACACACACACACACACACACACACACACACACTCCTCTTCTTGGAGCGAGAACACTTTAATATTCATCTACTTGTCTTCTAATTATCATGTCTCCTCCTTTCTTGTCGTTTCTCTCTCTCTCTCTCTCTCTCTCTCTCTCTCTCTCTCTCTCTCTCTCTCTCTCTCTCTCTCTCTCTCTCTCTCTCTCTCTCTCTCTCTCTCTCTCTCTCTGAGTAGGCCAGGTTCGGCCACATCGTCAGTTATAAATAATCACAGGAAATAGTAACCGGAAACTGATTCAATATGCAAATTATACCAGTGTGTTCTCTCTCTCTCTCTCTCTCTCTCTCTCTCTCTCTCTCTCTCTCTCTCTCTCTCTCTCTCTCTCTCTCTCTCTCTCTGCTTATTTTTTTACTTTAAACTCTTATGTACCTTTTACCTATGTACTCTCCCTTACTCTACCTTATATACTCCACCTATGTACTCTCCGTTACTCTACCTTATATACTCCACCTCCCTCCTCCATATAAATATTCGTTATATGTAAGGAAACATCATATGTATCTTTCTTAGAGACTTTTTTT
>NC_087151.1:9602500-9620000 GCF_035594125.1 Scylla paramamosain | reverse complement strand
GAGGGGGGCAATTTGTGACCAGACACCATAACATGCATTGTGTGGCCATTCACGGAGGCTGGGCGGCGACTCAGTGAGGGGGGAGAGAGAGAGAGAGAGAGAGAGAGAGAGAGAGAGAGAGAGAGAGAGAGAGAGAGAGAGAGAGAGAGAGAGAGAGACGAAGGGAAGGCTGGGGGGAAAGGAGGTAAGGATGAAGGTAAGAAGGAATAGGAGGATGGAAGAAACAGGCATCCGTGAAGGTAAGAAGAAGGAAAGGAGGGATGGAGGGAGGAACGGAGGAAAGAGGAGTAAGAAGGAAGGTAAAGAGGAAAAGATGGGTGAAGAGAAGGAGGGTCACATGAAAGTAAGAAGGAAAGTAGGGATAGAAGGAATGACAAAATGAAAGAAGGATAGCTGAAATATATGGGGAGAGGAAAAGAAGGAAACAAGGAGATAATGAGAGGGGAAGGGGGAGAAGAAGGAACGTAAGGAGGTAATAAGGGAGACGAGAGGGAAAAAAAGAATGGACGCAGGTAGGATGTGTGAATGGGAAAGAAGAAAGGAAGGAAGATGGTATGAAATTAAGTAGGAAAGAAGAGAAAGAAAAAAAGGCACAGTGGGAAAGTAAGAAATGAGAAAATGGAGAAGCGAATAAGAGTTAAAAAGGAGGAAGGGAAAGATAGAGGGATATACGAGAGGAGTAAGGAATAAAGGAAAAATGCGGAGGCAAAAGATGACGAAAAGGTAAGATGAGACAGAGAAAGATGGGAGGGAGAGGAGGGGAAGGGGAAGGAAAGAGGAAGAGAGAAAGAGAAAGAGGAAAAGAGGAGGAGAGAGAGAGGAAGAGGAGAAATGCGGAGAGTCACGGATTGGTTCACAGGAGGCAAACGGTGATGACGGAGGGAAGAATGGTACAAAAAAAAGAAAAAAAAATGGAGGTTGGAGAGAAAGCAAGATGAAGAACAGATAAAATGACTGATGCAAAAATGTTAACAATATGTAATATTTTTTCCATTACATTGTCATTTTTTTTTTGCAATATTAAAAGTTTTTTGGCATTTTCAGCTAGCTGAAACTACTATTGCACTGTTACCACTACTGCTACTGCTACTACTACTACTACTACTACTACTACTAATAATAATAATAATAATACTTCTGAAACAATGATAATAATACAGAAAACCAACCTAACTTTTCCTTATCTATTTCTTGTAAGTCAGCATTCTCTTTGACAATATTCAGTGGCACACACATCACTCTCTCTCTCTCTCTCTCTCTCTCTCTCTCTCTCTCTCTCTCTCTCTCTCTCTCTCTCTCTCTCGACCCTTTCCTCTCTTGCTTCTCGTGTCCGCTCACAGGCACATACCTAAGCCGCTTACATGGGACACACACACACACACACACACACACACACACACACACACATCACGTCTCTTCCATTACTATTATGCATTTTGTATTTTGTGTTTTTATGTTTGTCTCTTTTTTAATCTCTTTTTCACCCCTCCGTTGAATATCTTATGTGTCTCTCGCTTTTATCTTTTTATCTTTTTTTTTTTACATATATACGTAACCTTTTTGCTTTATTCTGTCTGGCAAGCGGATTTACGAGTGTTAGTAAGGGTGTACGTATTTGTTTTTAGGTTAACCATTTACACTTCTTGCTTATATTTATTTACCTATTATTTTTATTATAATTTTTTCTGTATGTAAATATTTATGTCATGTGTCTTTGTGCTTACTTTCCACAGGCGTTATTTATTTATTTATTTTTTTTTTTTTTTGTGTGTTTTAATGCCTTCCACATAACAATATACGACTATAATACATATCATAACCCAGAGGAGTGTAAATGCTAAGTTTGCTCTTTCTCTTTATATCTTGTGGCTTACTGAATGTTTATATGAAGAGATTTCCGAAAAAAGGGAAAAAGAAGGAAGTTTACTTAATGTACCACCACTACCACTGCTGCCACCACCACCATCACCCCCACACTCACAAAAAAATAAAAGGAGAAAATGTGAAAAAAAACATTATCAATTATTAATTCCAACTTAAAAGCAAAACATACCAGTAAAAAATAAGAATTCGACTTTGGCGGAAAGCGGCGATTAAAAAAAAAAAAAAGATGAAAATATAAATAAAAAGTTAGAATAAATGGATCTTCTGCAGTGACTCTGAATCTTTGGGGGGAAAAAATGAACGAGAAAACGAAGCTCCGAGTGTGTGAAGCAATACTGACCTGACCCTGTTGCTGTGTGAATGAGTTTGCTTGTTTATTTCCCCTTGTTTTTACTTTCCTTGCTTATGATGTCAGTGTTTATAATAATCTTCATGTGTATACACTTTTCTTTGTACGAGTTTTTAATGTGAAGGATGGTGATGATGCTGATTGTGTCTGATTAGAGTGATTTGCTCTGACGTTAATAGTGAGGTAAAATTATTATGATGATGATGGTAATCTTTTGGTAATGCTGTTAAATGACTTGTCGAAGGTGTAAGAAAAAAATGTAAAGATAAATAAAAAAAATAAAGAAAATGTGACCTACGTTTTTTATTGATCGCCTCAAAAGAAAATGAAAAAAAAAGACAAAAAAAAGAAAAACGGATGGTACAGTTTTTCATAATAAAAGAGAAGAAAAAGATACTGCTGGTCTTCTTTCATTCCTTCTTACTCTTTCCACGAATTTCCTTTTTTATATTTTTCTCCTCCCCATTCTTATTTTTCTTTTTCTCTCTTTCTGTGTTCCTTAACAAGCACTGCTAGAGCTTTACGTGGTGGTGGTGGTGGTGGTGGTGGTGGTCGTACTGCTGCTGCATTTCACGTAAATTTCAAGCAACATTATTTTCTTTCGTAATTCCATTTTCTTTTTAATTCATGAGACTGCGTCCACTTGCGGCCTTCCACTTGCAACTTTCCTTTGTATTAACCAGAGAGAGAGAGAGAGAGAGAGAGAGAGAGAGAGAGAGAGAGAGAGAGAGAGAGAGAGAGAGAGAGAGAGAGAGAGGAAGGGGGGGTCCCAGTCAGTCCTACAGACCTACTTAATGCTAAGAGGCCAACCTGTGTTCGTTTTCTATCCACCACGCACGGACGACCTCACTGGATGGAAACTGGAAACACGGCCTCTCTAGTCCTCCTCCTCCTCTTCCTCCTCCTCCTCCTCCTCCTCCTCCTCCTCCTCCTCCTCCTCCTCCTGCCTCAATGATCCTCTCCAGCGGACTCTCGACCCCCCAGTTGGCCGGTGGTGAATGACTCCCACAAAGAAGGCCGCGGAATTAGCCTGCTGCCTCCCTACTGGTCAATCGGCCCCCAGGCTCTTGACCAATGGCGGCGTGAGTGCGTCCGGCCGCCTGCCTCTGCTGCTCCATGACAAAGGAGGCAAAACAAGGCAATGACGAGGTAATGGAGTAATAGTGATGGATTGGGGGACGACGATGGGAATGGTAAAAGGAAATAAGGGGTAGCAGATTAAAGACGACGAGGAAATAAGACGAGGATAAGGAAATGCAGTGTATAGAAAGAGGCAAAGCAAAGGTAGGGGTGACGACTGTGACGATGACGATGAGGCGAGTACAGAAGAGTGACGAGGACGAGAAGACAAGAAGAGGATAAGGGAAAGAACTGTACTCGTACTGATAAAGGCATGGTTTGGTACTGATGAGATTATGGAAGTCATGGTGTGATAGACTAACGGATGACGATGATGCGAACGAGGAGGGTGGAAGAAAGTGAGGACTGGAAGACTGACCAGGAAGTCAGTCAGACGGAGATAAAAATAAACGGTATATGGAAATGAGAGGAATCAATGGAAAGAGGAAAATTTGGGGTATTAGGAAGGTAAACATGCAGTTACGTGGCTATTGCTCGTAACTTTGCATCAACAACAACAGCAACGATGATTATGGTGATGTTAGTGGTGATACTACTACTACTACTACTGCTACTACTACTTATACTACTAATGATAATAATAATAATAACGACAACAACAACTGAAGCAACAACAATAACAACAACAACAACAAAAGATAACTGCACGTCATATATTTCAAATAATAAACGAGGAAGACCTGAATAAACGACAACATAAATATCTCGAATGCACAATATACTCTCTCTCTCTCTCTCTCTCTCTCTCTCTCTCTCTCTCTCTCTCTCTCTGGTGCGGTGGGATTGGGGGGCTGGCCTACGTATTCTCAGTCAATTTAGATTCGATTAGCCAATTATGCCTGAGTGCTGTTTGCTTTTGACAAACAGTAATCACGCCTTTATCGCCGAGCTGGTCAAGACTCGTTTGTCAATTTGTGCGCAACGTCGCGAACTTGCTAGATGAGGAGGAGGAGGAGGAGAAGGAGGAGGAGGAGGAGGAGGAGGAGGAGGAGGAGAAGGAGGAGGAGGAGCGGGCAAGCAGATGAGAAGAAAGAACAGAAGTAAGAGAATGAGTAAGACGGAATGATATGCAACTGACAACTGGCACAGAGAGAGAGAGAGAGAGAGAGAGAGAGAGAGAGAGAGAGAGAGAGAGAGAGAGAGAGAGAGAGAGAGAGAGAGAGAGAGAGAGAATGGGGCGGGGAAGGGGTAAGAGGGTGAAGATAGAATGAAGTAAAGAAGAAAGGAAAGGAAGGAAGGAAGGAAGATAGGAAGGAAGTAAATACGAAAAGAATGAATGAAGAAAGGAAATAAAAACAAAGCGAAGAATAACGGGAGAAGAGGATAATGAGAAAGAAAAGAAAGAGAAGCAGGAACAAACAAACAAGAAGATGGAATAGTGTTAGTGATGTTGGCAATAGAGAGAGAAAAATAAGAGGGAGAAAGAGAAAATACAACATCACCTGCTGCTCCTTCTCCTCCCTCATCACCTCTTCCTCCTATTCCACTTCCACCACCACCTCCTCCTCCCTCCTCCTTCAGCAGCAGCAGCAGGAGTATTTCGTTGGTTTTTACAAGGGATCCGCGGGGGACGGGCGCCGCTCTCACACATGTTCTAATCCAATAGGCGAGTGGAGGAGGAGTATAAGAGGCGAGGCATAATGGCAGGCCGACCCGAATATAGAATCAGAACAGAAGCATGGCAGGGAATCTCTCTCTCTCTCTCTCTCTCTCTCTCTCTCTCTCTCTCTCTCTCTCTCTCTCTCTCTCTCTCTCTCTCAGGTGGGGAGAAAGAAAACCTGAAGAAAAGGATTGGAGGAGGAAGGGAAGAAGTATGTAGAAAGAGAATAAGATAAGAGGAATAGGTAAAGACGAGAGAAAGAGAGAGAGAGAGAGAGAGAGAGAGAGAGAGAGAGAGAGAGAGAGAGAGAGAGAGAGAGAGAGAGAGAGAGAGAGAATGGTACTCCGTTATCTTTTGTGTGTGTGTGTGTGTGTGTGTGTGTGTGTGTGTGTGTGTATTATCTACTTGGAAAAATTTAACTTTATCGTATTGGTTTTGTTATATTGTAGTCTCTCTCTCTCTCTCTCTCTCTCTCTCTCTCTCTCTCTCTCTCTCTCTCTCTCTCTCTCTCTCTCTCACCACAGCCTGTTGACACTTGCGACTTGATATAAGAAGATTAAAACTTTCCTCCACTTTACTTCTCAGCTTAACCCTCCCTTCTCTCTCTCTCTCTCTCTCTCTCTCTCTCTCTCTCTCTCTCTCTCTCTCTCTCTCTCTCTCTCTCTCTCTCTCTCCATAGCCAAATGTCAATAAATTCCCTTACCCTCCGTCCATCCCTCATTTCCTTCCTTCCTCCACTCCTCCCCTTCCTTCCTCCTTTCCCTCCCTTCCCCCTTTCCTTCCTCTCTTTATATGTCTCCTTCATTTCCTCCCTTCATTCATTCCGTCATTCCCTCCATTCCTTACCTTCTCTCTCTCTCTCTCTCTCTCTCTCTCTCTCTCTCTCTCTCTCTCTCTCTCTCTCTCTCTCTCTCTCTCTCTCTCCCTTCCCCATTAACTTATTACATCCATGAGCTGGCATGACCTTAAGGGATTCAGGACCTTAACTAGATTGCATGTTTTGGGAGGGTTTTAGAATCTCTTGTTTGGGAGTCAGCGGCCTGTGTTGGCAAACTCAAATATATAAAGAAAGATTTACTGATGAGGCGATGTCTTCTTCCCCCGCTCCTCCTCCTGCTCCTCCTTTTCCTCCTTCCCCTGCTTTTTTTTTTCTTTTTTTACCCTCCTCTTTCTCATTCTTTTCCTCCTCGTTTTCTTTCTTTCTTTCTTTCTTTCTTTCTTTCTTTTTGTTCTTTTTCCCCTACTACTCCTCCTCTCTCCTTTCGTCTTAAAATGGTATCTTAATTCTTGTGATTTCTTTTACAATGGTAACAAAACAACCATCAACAACAACAATCACAACCATTACCGCTACACTACCACTCCTGTTTTCCTTCTTATCTTTATTCTTGCTCTCAGTTTTTGCGTATCTCTTTTTCATTTCTTTCTCTAACTAGTTTATATTTTTCCTCTGTTCCTTTCATCCTGAAGTATTATTTTTCTCTTTATTTATTCCTCATTGTCCCTTAAAACGCTTTCATCCTTCTTCAGAACATTCCTTTCTCTTTTTAAGTAGTTTATTACCTCTTTCTCTGTACCACATCCTCACTTCTCACTCTTCTCCTTTATCTTTCTCCTATTCCTGGTTTTTCTCTCAACGAATATGGCTTGTTCTCCTTTTATATACCTCTCTTTTTCCGTCCTCTTTCTCATTCTCCTCCTTCCCCTCCGTCTCCTTCTCTTTATCATTAATCCCTCCCTCGTTCTCCTCCTCCTCTCTTCCTCTTGGTCTCTGTACAAACATATATGACAGTCCACTTCATACACTGGTTTATTATGTTCTTTTTAATCGAGTTCCCCAAACATCTTCTTTGCTTTCCTTATTTGTCTATCGCCGTCCTCCTCCACACGTCCCCTCATTAGCTTTTAATACATGAATGCGTTCCCTCAACTTTATATGCTTTAAAATTACTCACAGGAATTCTAAAGGACAGTGAGTGATGCGAGTCAAAATGCACTTGTTTTCTATTAAATTATGGAGTTGGTTATGTACACGAACAGTATAAGAAAAAAAGTAAGGAAATGGGGATGAAAATAGTGGGATGACATTGTATTTGTGAAGTTACCACGGAAGTGTGGTAATAAAAATAACGAAAAGAACAGAACAAGGAAAAGTGTGTGGATATAGAAAGTAAAAAAAAAAAAATAAATAAATAAAAACCGAAAACAGTGACGGGGAAAATTCGTAAAGATAAATATAAATTGTATACATAAATTGTAATGAAATATGCATGAAGGAATAATGTAAAGTTCAACAAAACAAAACAAGATAGAAGTAAACATACACACACACACACACACACACACACACACACACACACACACACACACATAATGACAGACACTCGCACACACAAAGGTAAGAGGGAACATTCAAATAAAATGGAGACAAATAGGTGAGGTGTGCTAATCAGAGAGGTGTGCATCCAGGTGACAGGTGAAGGCAGCCAGATGACCCAACACACGCACACGTACACACACACACACACACACACACACACACACACACACAATGTCTATCTAATGTAACCTACGTATTACCTTCCTTCGTGTGTGTGTGTGTGTGTGTGTGTGTGTGTGTGTGTGTGTGTGTGTGTGTGTGTGTGTGTGTGTGTGTGTGTGTGTACAAGGTCCCTTTATGGCCTCGTAAATCGTGGAATATTTGACCACGTCTGATTTTAATTCCAGGTTAGTAGGAGGGGAATTAGGAAGGAAGAGGACAGAGGGAAATGATGACAAATATTTCGAATCCGGGACCTGCCCATGAGCACCCGGGGGAAGAATTATGGCGCCAAAGCACTGGGCCTTCCTATGTAATTCCTCCTCCTCCTCCTCCTCCTCCTCCTCCTCCTCCTCCTCCTCCTCGTGTTTCTCCTTCCCCTCCTGCTCTTTCATTTCCTCTTCCTGAATTCTGAATAATGTAAAGTGTTTATACTATCCAAGCAATAGGTGTTTATTTTCTTCCTTGTCTTTTTCTTCTAGTATTTTCACCTCCTCCTCTCCTCCTCTTCCTCCTCCCCCTCTAAAAGTACCAAGCATTACTCCTTCCTACTCCTCTTCCTCCTCCTCCTCCTCCTCTTTACTTTTTTTTTTCCTTGACTTTTAACTATATAAGCTGAACATATATACCATTGGAGTTAGTTTTTTTTTTTCCTTATTTTCTTTTTCGTCCTCCTTCTCTTCCTCCTCCTCCTACTACTCCTCCTCCTTGTCCTCCTCCCTCGAGCAGGACGCATTACGCCAGTGAGACGCGCCATTATAGGGGAAATTATACTCGGTCGGGAAGCCCCGTTGGTTAGGAGAGAGAGAGAGAGAGAGAGAGAGAGAGAGAGAGAGAGAGAGAGAGAGAGAGAGAGAGAGAGAGAGAGAGAGAGAGAGAGAGAGAGAGAGAGAGAGAGAGAGAGTGTGTGTGTGTGTGTGTGTGTGTGTGTGTGTGTGTGTGTGTGTGTGTGTGTGTGTGTGTGTAACTGCATACTGACAGACAGCCAAACAGACAGACATTACAACAAATAATTAAAGCAACATTAACGTTTGTACGAGGTGATAATTATTAACAACTCTTTTATTTACACTTCTTCATATCAAACAACTTTTTTCTCTCACTTATTTAGTAGTGTATATATTTTTCTTCACTACACATTATTTTCAGTTCAAAACACTTTTTTTTTTCACACTCTCAAACCACATTTTCTTTGTAATTTATTTGCTACATTATTTTATTTTATTTATTTATTTATTTTTGTTTTTACTTACTAGGTGCTGTATATATTTTCCCTCACTGTCACTGTATACTACTTAGAAAAAATAAAAAAAAAATAAAATACATACACTTTTCTTCAGTATGCGGTAGTTTACGTTCATTAGTCTAGTCGTGGTATCATACATTTTCTCCTCCTTGCAAGTGTTGTGTTAAGTGGCGAAGGAAAAACAAACTTACAATTTACTTCACTAGTGTTCGGTGACGCTGTGGCGCTGAAGATCAAAGGAAATTCCTGCGACTTTTTCCTTCTGTGGGAGAAGATGGAAGAAGAGGAGGAGGAATGTAAAAAAAAAAAAAAAAAGAGAAGGATGGGAAGAAAAGATGAAGGGGGAAGAAATAGAAAGAAGGAGAGAATGTTATGGTGTGGGATTTGAAAGGGTAGATGATGATGATGATAATGATGATGATGGTAGAGAGAGAGAGAGAGAGAGAGAGAGAGAGAGAGAGAGAGAGAGAGAGAGAGAGAGAGAGAGAGAGAGAGAGAGAGAGAGAGAGAGCAAATATTTATGGAGTAAGGAAGAACTGAAGAAGAAAGAGAAGAGGAGAGAAAAAAAGAGGAATAAATAAAAAAAGAGATGGTAACGTTTAGAAACACAAACGAAGAACAATAGACGGAAGCTAAAGAAGATAAGAGAAGAGAAGAGAAGAAAAATAGGTGGGAGGAAAGAAATACAATGAATAGTTTGAGGAGGTAGATGAAGGCAAGGGGATAAGAGTTAAGGAGATGGGGAGGGGAGGGATAAAGGGGAGGGAAGGGAAGGGAAGTTAAGATGGAGATGAAGGAGGAGGGGGAGGGAAGGAGAGGGACGGTAAGGAGAGAATAATAATGTACGGAGTAATGTGATGCGCACACACACACACACACACACACACACACACACACACACACGCACGCATATGCACAGCCATAACAGCCACATACATATATTCATGTCCACACAAACATACCGACATGGCCACACACACACACACACACACACACACACAGACACGGTTAACTCTCTCTCTCTCTCTCTCTCTCTCTCTCTCTCTCTCTCTCTCTCTCTCTCTCTCTGTTTTTTCTTTCATTCGCTACTTTTTTCACTCCTTTATCGGGTTTTCCTGTTCTTTGCTTACTGATGCTCACACGCACACTCACTCACTCACAATTTCTCGCATGGCAGAAGGAAGCGAGTGGCCCGAAGATTACTTGGGGAGGAGGGGGAGGGAAGGAAGCTTGTGTATGGCTGTGAGGAAGTGGAGGAGGAGGAGGAGGAGGAGGAGGAAGAGAACGAGGGGGTGAAGAAGAAAAAGAAAAAGAAAAAGAAAAAGAAGAAGAAGAAGAAGAAGATTTAAAGAAAAAAAGAAAGCTGAAAATGACAAAAAACGAGCAGAAAAATAAAGAAGGAAAAATGAAGATGAAGAAAAAGATAAAGAAAGATGATGAAGAAAGAGAGAGGAAGAGGAGGAAAAGGAAAGCAACAAAAAACCCAGTACAACTTAAAAAAAAAAAAGAGAGAGAGAGAGAGAGAGAGAGAGAGAGAGAGAGAGAGAGAGAGAGAGAGAGAGAGAGAGAGAGAGAGAGAGAGAGAGAGATATCCAAGCCACCACCACCACCAAGAAACATTTTTGTCAGCAATCACCTGAACACGTAGTACTATTAGCATCACACTAATTAGTACCTGCGTTATGAGTCCCATACCCTCTCCAACCAACATGTCTCTCCCTCCCACCACCCTTATCCCACTCCCTCTTTCCCACCCACCCCCGTGTCTCTCTGATCGTCGTTCGTTTCTCAGTCACCTGCACAATAAACCATCGTCATCTCATTTGCGGTTCTGGACACGATCGTTACCTGCAGGAAGCGTGGGTCGGCAGGTGTCGTTAGTCGTGATTTATCGCCAGCCCGTCCTAACGATACCTACCGACGGGCGATTACCGGTATTGCTTTCTTGTTATTTGTCTTTGGGTTCTTATGGTTGTGATTGGTATTGTCACTTTTGATTTGTAGGTCCTGTGTGTGTGTGTGTGTGTGTGTGTGTGTACTTTTGGTTTCTCACTATTACAGGGTTTAAATGTGCTTTTGATTCCTATAGTGATGTTAGTGTTGTGTATTAGTGGTAGTGTGTGTGTGTGCGTGTGTGTGTGAGTGTGTGCGTGGCCGCTCTAATTTGCCATAAATCACATTAAATCTCGTTCACTCATCGACAAAATGATATAAATTGGCGAATTAGTCTGTTGAGCGATCAGAGAGGCGCGCTTCCAGCCGACCAATCAGGGAATTCGTTACTCAGTCACTCAGTCAGCCAGTCAATCACTCAGCAAGTCAGTAAGTCCGCCAGTTAATCAGTCAGGCAGTCAGTCACTCAACCGGTCAGTTATTCGGTTACTCAGTCAGTCAGTCAGTCAGTCAGTCTTTTTGATCAATGAGTCACACAGTCAGTCAGTCGTTTACACAGTCAGTGAGTCAGACATTATGTTATTCAGTCAGTGGATCAGTCATTCAGTTAATTATTCAGTCAGTCAGAATAAAGAAAGACTAAGAACATCAGGCGAAAAGGATAGAAAACAAAGAAAACAGGGAGCAAGAAAAAGAAAGAGAGCACACGATTAACAAATAAAAATAAATAAATAAATAAAAAACGAGAGTTGGAGGATGATATTATGAGTCACCTGGAAGAAGAGAAATAGAAAAAGAATCAGCAAAAGAGACAGAAAAAGAAAGTATCAAAGTATCAAAGTAAGATAGATAAAATATAGAAGAGACGAGAGGAGGGAAAAAAAAGTGAAGGAAAAAGAAAGTAAAAAAAAAGTTAGTAAAAAGATAAAGATGATAAATGTGACAAGAACGAGAACAGCAAACTAAGAACAAAAAGGAATAAAAGTACAGGAATTAACACAAAAGAATAAAAAGAAAAGAAGAGAAAAAAAGCAAAAGAAAACAAAAAAATAAAGAGAAGAATTGCAGATAGTGAGAGTGAAAGAGAAAAAGAGCATCATTGAGAAAGAGAGCAGTGAAGTATAGGGCTGGAGAGGGAGGGAGAGGGAAGGAGGGAGAGAGAATAAAGAAGAGAGGCTGAGACAAGAGAAAGAGATACATGAGCAAGGAGAGGAGATGAAGGAAGGACAATCAGGGTGGAAATGGGGACCACAAGAATACACGTGCGAAGGTTGGAAATGAGGCCGAGGAGAGAGAGAGAGAGAGAGAGAGAGAGAGAGAGAGAGAGAGAGAGAGAGAGAGAGAGAGAGAGAGAGAGAGAGAGAGAGATAATTTATGGTACATTTAGGTATATTATAATAAAATGACGCGAAAAAAAAACAAGAAAAAAGGAAAGACTGTAATATTTAAAAAATGGTAAAGAAAGAAGTAGAAAAATAGAAAAAAATATAAAAGCACAAAAACAGAAAAGAAAATAAGAAAAATGCATAAAAAAAAAAAAAAAAATGAAATACACGTCAAAAGACTTGAAAGAGAGAGAGAGAGAGAGAGAGAGAGAGAGAGAGAGAGAGAGAGAGAGAGAGAGAGAGAGAGAGAGAGAGAGAGAGAGAGAGAGAGAAACACATAGTTCATCACACCTCAGAATCAGCATGCCCTAACAACAACAATTACACCAATAACCGCGAATGCAATGCTGTAAAAATAATAAATACCATACACGGAACAATAATGAACTTCCCTTCTCCCTTCCCTTCCTTTCCTCCCTCGCCCTCCCCTCTCTCCCTCTTCTCTTATTTCCTCCTCCTCCTCCTCCTCCTCCTCCTCCTCCTCCTCCCTTCCCTTTCTCAATACAGGGAAGGTTTCACGGGAAGTTTGTTTTCATCGTCAACATCAAAATTCTTCTTCCCTCCCTCCTTCCCTCCTTCCTTCTCTCCCTCCTTCCCTCCTCTCAAACGTTCTTCTCTTCCTCTTAGGTGGAGGTGGAGGTCAAAGTGAGCTAACCATTCCTCCTCCTCTTCCTCCTCCTCCTCCTCCTTCTCCTCCTCTTTTTCTTCCTCTACTTCTCTCCCTCACCTCCTTTTTCTCTCCCGCTCGTTATTAGAGTTGATGGTATAATTATTTCTCTGGCACAGCGGCGGAAACTCCCGTGCTAGGTGCTAATTCTCTCTCTCTCTCTCTCTCTCTCTCTCTCTCTCTCTCTCTCTCTCTCTCTCTCTCTCTCTCTCTCTCTCTCTTATCTGTATTTATTTGCTTTTCTCTTCTATTTTCTTGATTTTTTTCGGATTTTCTTTTCCTGTTTATTTTTTTTCTGTCTATAAGTGTTTTTAATTATTAGTCTCATTTTTTTTTTTTTTTAATTCTCTCTCTCTTTCTCTTTTTATGTGTCCCCTCCTGCTAGAAGAAACAAAATCTCTCTCTCTCTCTCTCTCTCTCTCTCTCTCTCTCTCTCTCTCTCTCTCTCTCTCTCTCTCTCTCTCTCTCTCTCGGAAATGCCACGCGTAATTTACTCCTTGAGGAAAGATTGATAATGAACTGAAATTAATGTCCTGCCTCTTCTTGTACTTTTCCGCTCGGGAGGTACGAGCAGAGAGAGAGAGAGAGAGAGAGAGAGAGAGAGAGAGAGAGAGAGAGAGAGAGAGAGAGAGAGAGAGAGAGAGAGAGAGAGAGAGAGAATACAATTGAGATATCTTAAGAATTATGTACGTAGTATGCAGTACGTTTCATAGAAGAAGAAGAAGAAGAAGAAGAAGAAGAAGAAGAAGAAGAAGAAGAAGAAGAAGAAAACGAAAGAGATAAGATAAAGGAAACACAACACAATAAAGGAAAAAAAAAGTAGGGATGAAGAAGAAGATGAAGAAGAAGAACAAGAACAAGAAGGAGAACAAGACGAAAACGAGACAAGACAAAGGAAACATAACACAATAAAGGGGAAAAAAAAAGAGTTCGGGAAATTTCATGAGTGTTTACGTAAATATCGTACTCAGGAGGAAAAAAACAACCATGATGAGGGAAACGTGAAAATCTGATAAATGAAACAAAGAATAGAGAGAGAGAGGGAGAAAAAAAAAAATACTGTCTAACAAATGATATAAGAGAAACGGAAGAGGAACGGTATAATAAAGAAAAAGGTTAGAAAAAAAGTATAATGGGAAGAATAAAAGAAACAAGAAAAAAAAAACACAGAGCAAGCAAGAAGAAATGAAGAAGGAGAGAAAGAAGGGAACGAAAAGGAGGAAGCAAAGAAAGATAGGAAAGGGTATGAGAGAGAGAGAGAGAGAGAGAGAGAGAGAGAGAGAGAGAGAGAGAGAGAGAGAGAGAGAGAGAGAGAGAGAATGACAAGACAGAGGGAAGGATGGAAGAGGAAAAGGATGATGGATGAGGGTAGGGGAGGAGGAGGAGAAAGAGGAGGAGGAGGAGGAGGAGGAGGAGGAGGAGGAGGAGGAGGAGGAGGAGGAGGAGGATCTGACCACTACCTCTGGGGGTCATTACGACGTAAGTTAATGAGAATGGGAAGCATGTTACATACTTATCTTGGTCACGGGTGGAACAAGGAGGAGGAGGAGGATTGAGAGAAGGAAGGGAGGTTGATGAAAGAGGGAGGAGGGAAAGGTAGAGAAGCATATGGGAGGTAAGGATGGGGAAATAAGAGACGGAGAGAAGGGAAAGGAAGGGAAGGGAAGGGAAGGCAAGTGCTAGGAGGGGAGGAAGGGAGGAATGTTAGGGAGGGATTGTGGAAGGAAGCGGGGAGGAAAGATGAGGGAGGGAGAGATGAAGGAAGGCAGTTGCGAAAGAAGGATGGGTTGGAGAAATGGAGATGATAGGAGGAGAAGAGAAGAGAAGACAAAAGCAAATAGAAGGTAGGTATGAAAGAGACATGAAAGGAAGGGTAGGGGAGAAGAGTGAAATTAGAAGGAAAGAGACGAAGAGTCATGAAAGGGAGGGGAGAAGAGATGATGGAGGGGAGTAAAGATATGGATATGAGGGAAGGAGGGAGAAGGAGGGAGGAAAGGAAAGGGGACTGGAGAAAAGCAAACAGTTTTTGGAATATTATCCTCGCTACAAACAGAGATATATTTTCATTACTGCTGTATATTTATTTCTGTTTGTATTACGCTTTGCTTATCCATCACAAAGAAACAAACACACAGACAAAAAAGCAAATATACCTCCATAATTTCTATTTACCTATTTACCTATTTGAGCGTTGTTTTATACTGTATTCATAAGGCATTTAGATTCGTATATACTTGTGTATAATGTATAGGTATGTATGCACGTGTTTGGATATTAATACTTCTTTCCTAAACTTCAGACTTTAGTCATACACATTTTTTTCTCACAAATTGTAAAAAAAAAATAATAATAATAATAATAATAATGACTCAATAAAGATGTGCGTTTATATTTATGTGTAATGATATATGGACACTAATACACTAATACTTCTTTCCTTATCATCAAACCTTAGTCACACATGTTTTCAAATTTTCTCATCTCCAACCGTAAAAGAATGATACCGATAAAAATGAAGACGTCAAACACTGAGAGCCTTTTCATCTTCCCCAAACAAGTCCACGAGCTACTCTGGCTCACGACCTCCGTTGCGTGGCCGCCGTGATGGGGCAAGGAAAGACAGAGTGACCCATCGCTGCGTCCCCGCAGCGATGCCAACGAGAATGTCTTGTTGACCGAGGCCACGACGTTATGACTCATCTCCACGGAATGAGCAGCAAAGTGGACGCTCTCTCTCTCTCTCTCTCTCTCTCTCTCTCTCTCTCTCTCTCTCTCTCTCTCTCTCTCTCTTACATAACCTTTCTCTCTCCACGCATCCCTTTACTTTCCCTTTCCTTCTCCTTTCTTCTCTTTCCACATAAACATTACATTGCATTACACTACGAACCTTCCGTATTCCCATCTCTTCCCTCCCCATGCCTTCCCTATCCTTCCCTTCCCTTCCCTTCCCTTCCCTATCCTTCCCATTCCTTGCCTTCCCTATCCTTACCATTCCTTGCCTTCCCTTTCCTATCCTTCATTTCCCTTCCACTGCCTTCCTTTCCTTCCCATTAGTTTCCCTTCCCTTCTCTTTCATTCCCTTTCCTTCCTTCCTTCCCTATCCTTCCCATACCTTATCTTTCCTTCCCTATCCATTCTTTCTCTTCCCTTCTCTTCACTTCCCTTTCCTTCTCGAGTCTCCTTGAAAAAAAAAAAACGAAGGGAAGAATTTAATATATTCCTGCAATCACAAGACGAGACAGGTGTATAGGAACAGACAAGACATACATACGAACGCCGGTGGGTATGTGGCATGTGGACAAAAGAATTAGTGTATTCATGAATTGAACGAACAGGTATATTTGTGTGTTGTTCGAAATGGTGAAGGTCAGTGTGTGTGTGTGTGTGTGTGTGTGTGTGTGTGTGTGTGTGTGTGTGTGTGTGTGTGTGTGTGTGTGTGTGTGTGTGTTTCTGAGAAGCGTGTTGCAAAGGATTTTTATTTTGTAACGTATGTTGTGAAAGGTTTTAGGTCTCTCTCTCTCTCTCTCTCTCTCTCTCTCTCTCTCTCTCTCTCTCTCTCTCTCTCTCTCTCTCTCTCTCTCTCTCTCTCTCTCTATCTCTCGGTACCAATTAATCTTAATTAATTACGCAAAAAAATAATGATAAAAAGTAAGATCATGACAGAAGAAGACATTAACGCATCGAGAGAGAGAGAGAGAGAGAGAGAGAGAGAGAGAGAGAGAGAGAGAGAGAGAGAGAGAGAGAGAGAGAGAGAGAGAGAGAGAGAACGCGTGAGAAACATAGCCAGTAGGCCCTGCGCATATATTTGCATACACATTTTTTCTTACCTCTACAGCCCATACACCTGCCGATCTCACACCTGCGCACCTCTGCTCTCCCTCTCTCCCTCTCTCTCTCTCCCTCTCTCTCGCGCCTCACATCATTATTATTCCTCAAGCATTGCTCCTAATCTGCATATTCCCACGCTTTGCCTACCAGTACTAAGCCTCCTTCCTACTCTTCCTACTTCCCTCTCTTCACTCTCCTCCTCCTCCTCCTCCTTCCCCCTCCTCCCCGTCTCTCCACCTCCCGTTTTCCGTTTGATCTTTTTTTTGTTTCAAGCGGGCGTTTCTTAATTATTAGTTGTGTAGTTGAGTGTGTGTGATTGAAGAAGTTGCTGTTGTTATTGTTGTTGTTGTTGATGTTGATGTTGTTGTTGCTGTTGTTGTTGTTGTTGTTGTTGTTGTTGTTGTTGCTGTTGGTGTTATTGCTGCTGTTTTTGTTGCTGTTCTTGTTGTTGGTGTTGTTATTGTTGCTGGTGGTGGTGGTGGTGGTGTTTTAATTACTGTTCTTGATCTCACTGAAGAGAAAATGCGTTTTTTCCCTTTTTCTCTTTTTTTTTTTTATGCGCGGACTCATTCCTCTCTCTCTCTCTCTCTCTCTCTCTCTCTCTCTCTCTCTCTCTCTCTCTCTCTCTCTCTCTCTCTCTCTCTCTCTCTCTCTGTACTCACTCAATGTACGCAAATCCAGTTAAATACCATCACATTTACCATCACCACCACCACCACCACCACCACCACCACCACCACCACAACCACCTGCCTTTCGGTTCCCGCCCCGCCCTGGGAATGTCAAGCGAAGGTATGAGGGTGAGCAGGAAGGGGGGAGAGGGGAGCACCAGTCAGTAGGCCTCATTTGAATACCCGTAGGCCGGTGACTGGCGAGAAATGAGGAAATTAATCAAGGGAAGGGGAAAAAAAAAGATTCACAGGCAAAGGCAGAAAGAGAGGAGGAAGAAGAGGAGAAAGAGGAAGAAGA
>NC_087151.1:9595000-9597500 GCF_035594125.1 Scylla paramamosain | reverse complement strand
TGGCGGTGGTGGTCATGGTGGTGGTGAAGGTGGTGGAGCAGGAGAAGGAAGGGAGGAGCGGAGATGGAGGGGAGGGAGAGTGAGAGGGAAGGAGAAAGGAAGGGAGGGAGGGAGGGAGGGAGGGAAACCTAATACAAGAAGGAAGACATGATAGAAACAGGATCCATCCCTGATCCAAACCTTTACTGAGCCATCCACTCCACCCTACATCTCTCTCTCTCTCTCTCTCTCTCTCTCTCTCTCTCTCTCTCTCTCTCTCTCTCTCTCTCTCTCTCTCTCTCTCTCTCTCTCTCTCTCTCTCTCCCTTCCCTTGACTTTCCCTTCCTTCCTTCCTTCCTTCAACATGTCCCTCTTTCCCTTCCTCCCTACCTTTTCCTTTTCTCCTCTGCCCCTCCTGTCTTCACTTCCCTCCCTCTGCCCATCCTTTCCTTCATAACCTGTTCACCTTGCTTCTCTCCTCCTTCCCGTTTTCCCCACCTTCTTTCCTTCCTTCCTTCTTTCTTACCTTCAACCCTTTCTTCCCTCCTTTCTTCTCTCCCTACATGGTCAGTTTTTCCCTTACACCTTTATCCACCACCACCACCACCACCACCACCACCACCACCACCACCACCACCGCCACCGCCGCCGTCCCATCAGCTCTTATATACACGAAAGGCAGATGCGAAATGAGCCTATTGAAGCACAGTTCCCGTCAACGCTTCGCCTCCTACACTCATTACACACCATTTTTACCGTGACGTACGTACACACACACACACACACACACGCACACTACCTGTTTTATTATTTATATATTTTTTTCTCTTTTCTCAATATTTAGAATGGAATGCTTGTATTTATCGTCAGTTTCTTCCTTATTTTTTTTTTCCCCCGTCATTTCCACATTACTCTCAGCTCTCCCGTTACCACCACCATGACTATACTTGCAATAACTAGCATATTTCCAACCACTACTAGTACAACACTATAACCAGTATGCAACCAGGACAACCACACCGCCATGTACCAGCACCTTTCACCAACAGAACACACGTAACACTGCAATATCCACCTCAAAAGAAAGAGAAAGGAATAATAAAAAAGGACAATATTTCTAACATTTCTACCTCTGCATACCTCCGTCTCATCTCCTCTATCGTTCCTCTCTCTAGATAACTCTTCCTCATTCTCCCACACCCCACATCGCCTCCTTTCGCCTCTGCCTCACCTAGTCCCTGCTCCCATCGTTATCCAAGCCCCTAAGCAAGTAAGTAAGCAAGTAAGGACTAGCAGCCAGAAGACCAGGTGCGGGAGAAGCGGTATGTGACACGGTAATAAGAGACTCAGGTGTTAAAATGTGTTATAATTTCTTGGATTAGGTAAAGCCATTGGACGCTAAGCTATGCTATACTTACTACCTGGGTCTTGTATGGAATGGCAGTAGTGGTGGTGGTGGTAGTGGTAGTAGGAGTAGGAAGAGTAGGAAGAGTAGGAAGAGTAGTAGGAATAGGAGTGGATGGCGAGGAGGAGAAGGAAGAGGAGGAAGTGGAAGTGGAGGAGGAGGAGGAGGAGGAGGAGGAGGAGGAGGAGGAGGAGGAGTAATAGTAGTAGTGTTGCAACGTAATGAAAATTAACAGGAAGTCATTTTTACATTCTATCTCGTATTCCTAACTCTGACTTTATTTTCCTTGAGACGTAAATGAATAATAACAAGGCCGGGCCAGACCTGATGGTGATAACATTACTCGGTTCTCACTCTGGGTTCTCCTTGGCTCCCTCCGTACCGTCACTTCCCGAGCCACGTAATCCTCCATGTTTGACGCGAAACTTTATGAAATATTTATCATAATTACACGCCTGTCCCAAATCCAGTTTTTCGGCTCAAATATTCACACTTTCATCCTTCAGAAGTCAGTGCATAAAGATATTTTCCTTATCTTTCTTACATTATTCGCATGTTCCTCCCTCCCAGAAATGCCTCAAGAAAATGGTCCCTTTTCCCTCGTAAACAAAAATACCTGCTTTTATATTATAAGGAGAAGAGGAATTGCCGTGGTTCGCGTGACTGTCGCTTGCAAAGTCTTAATTACGTAATGTGAAGGACAGACATTCCTCGCAGTCTTCCGTCCGGCTCAGCGTCACGATATGTCACGTTGGAGCACGTTACTGTGACGGCAAAGACCCGACACAGGGCCGCCCCTCCACCACCGCCACCACCACCCTAACATAATCATCATCAACATTCTCATTACCTTCATTATGACTCGATACTCTTCACCTATTCCAATTTCATACACACACACACACACACACACACACACACACACACACACACACACACACACACACACACATTCATAATCCTCCAGGGTGAGAAAAAATGTAACCAAGTTTTTTTTTATTTGTTTTCTTTTTTTTTTTTTTTTTTTTTCGTTTGTGTGTTTGTCGTATTTCATGACAAGAGCAATTTTCACCCTTACAGCCAGGTGACACGAACATGTAATTATCTCTCTCTCTC
>NC_087151.1:9590000-9592500 GCF_035594125.1 Scylla paramamosain | reverse complement strand
AGAGATGGGAATAGGAGGGATGAGAAGACGAATGGAAAGAAGAAATAAATGTGTAGAAGGAGAGGATATGAATGATGAAGAACTGGTAAGTGAAGAGGAGGAGATCGGAGGGGGAAATGAAGGATAGACAAAGGAAAGGAAGAATTGTATGAACGGAAGGGATATGAAGGACTGAAAGTGAAGGAGAAGAACGGAAACAAAGTTGAAGAATGGAAAGACGGATGGATGAATAAACAACAGATAGACGAACGGAGGTAAGGGACGACCTGAATGACGAAGAGAGATGAACGACGAAGGGGGGAAGAGCGCGTTCCACCCCTCGGACACTCCACACTCATTACCACACTCGCATGACTCACTGTATCATCCAATTACACGGAAATAAACGACTTCCACGCTGGCTGGACTCACGCCGCAACCTCTTCGTCTCCCGGACAGGTGGCGACAGCGAGAGGGTGGCAGGACCAATCACAATGCACCACCAGGGAAGCCCTAAGTTCTGATTGGTAGGTAGGCAAGCAGGTTGAGGCGAGGTCTAGTGGCCGCACACCGCTCCCTCATACATCATCAACATAGCACTTCTGGCGGTGGTTGATCACAGGGCGGCGTGACAACAATGACACACGCCGCGACACACTCCTCACACTCTCTCATACTCGTCTCCGCCTCATCCCGCCAACCACAAGCACAGTGCGTTCCAATGCCCAGTATTCTGAAACGCTTTGATCTCTCACCACTATCTTCAAAGGGCCACACAAATGATCAGCCGGGTTCTCGTGAGTGTTTCACCTGTCAGTAACGTAGAAATCTTAATAATCTGTCATTAGAACGATAGAAACACATTTTAAAAACCCGTTTAACTTCATTTACAGCCTTCTGAAAGTAGTGGAGGTGCGGGAGCAGAAGTGTTTCGGTATGTGGTTCATGATACAACGCACATAAGACCAGGAGACTGACAACTGTGGCCGCTAGAAGGGTGAGAGGAATGACCTGACTCAAGAAGAGGTGTGCCTGTGTTAAAGTGACCTACAGAAATAACAGGAGGAGGAAGATGAGCTAGAGGGAATGAGGTAATGGAAAAGAAGAAAGAAGAAAACGCGAGGATAAAGTGTATGAGGTAACTGAAGAAAATATGAGATAAACTGTGTTAAGAAGACCTAGTAAAAATGGAAATGGAAAAAAAAAAAACTGAAGGAAGAAGATGAACTACAGGGGATGAAATAATGAAAAAGAAGATCAAAATGAAAAAAAAAACTGAAGCAAAAAGATGAACTACAGGGAATGAAATAATGAAAAAGAAGATCAAAAGAAAAACATGAGGATTGAGAATATATAAGAGAATTGAAGAAATATGAGATAAGTTGTGTTATAAAATAACTGATAAAAAAACAAACAAACAGGAGCAGGTAGATGAAATAATGATAAAGAAGAAGATAAAAAGAAAAACACGAGGTTTAAAGAATATGAGAGAACTGAAGATATATAAAATAAGCTGTGTTAAAAGACCTTGAAAAAAAAAATGTGGTAAAAAAAACAGGAGCAAGAAGACGGACTAGACAAAATAAAATGATGAAAAAGAAGATATAAGAAAACACAAGTATAAAGGAAAATGAGAGAACTGAAGGAAATATGACAAACTGTGTTTAAAAGACCTTTAAAAAAACAGCTTTGTTAAAGAAAAGAAAAAAGATAGGAGGAAGATGAATAAGACGCACAAAGCTAATGAAAAAGAAGAAAGGAAGAAGAAAAAAAAAAACAACAGAGAATAGGAGAAAACTAAAGAAACACGAGATCAGATGAGTAAAATAGATGAACAAAATCTGGAAGCTACCACAGAAAAAAAAAAAAAAAACAGAAGAGAAGAGAGATGATGAGAGAGAAGAAAAATAAGAAATAACGGAAGAGAGACAGGGAAGATAGAGGGGAAAAAAAAAAGAAAGGTATATAAGGTAGCTAAAGAATGGGTCCATAATATGATAGTAAAAATAATACTAAAGCGAAGGGTGAGTGGGTGAGGACCAGCAGAATTTATAGAAAGCAGAATAACGAGGCGACAGGTGAAAAAGTGGCCAGAACAGGTGGGGAGTTGGTGCCAGCCCCTCCGTGCACTGACTCCGCGATGGTGTTCGTCCGTCTCTTCCTCCGACCCTCTCCCCTTCACTCTCTCCTCTCCTCTCTCTCTCTCTCTCTCTCTCTCTCTCTCTCTCTTCTCTCTCTCTCTCTCTCTCTCTCTGCTGTTCAAGTCCATCTTGTTGTTGTTTTTTGTTTGTTTTGTTTTTTCTTAATTTATTTGTGTTTTTCTCTTTTTTTTTTACTTTTCTTTTTTTTCCTTTTTCTTTTTTCCTTTGTTTCCTCCTCCTCCTTCTCCTCCTCCTCCTCTTTTTCTTCATCTTCTTCTTTTCTTCTTTCTCTTTTTCTTTCCTTTCTTCTTCCTCTTCTTCTTCCCTCCTCCTCCTCCTCCTCCTCCTCCTCCTCCTCCTCCTCCCTCCTCCTCCCTCTT
>NC_087151.1:9575000-9582500 GCF_035594125.1 Scylla paramamosain | reverse complement strand
TGTCTCTGTCTCTGTCTCTGTCTCAGTCTCCCCTCTCACTCTTCCCCATTAAATATTCGTTAAACGTGAGCAGTTAGGGCCAAGACAGAAACTTGATCCAGGGGCGGCTATATTATCCCTTAACGGATCGTAGGATTAGCAGTGACCCATATTATCTTATTTCAGCGAATCTCCGTCGAAGTGGTGATGGTAGTAGTAGTGGTGGTGGCGGTGGCGGCGGTGGTGGTGGTGGTGGTGGTGAGAGTGATACTGTAAACCACTGTTGTTTTAAGGGTGTGGGAAGGATTGGGAGGAAGAGACAGAGGGAGGGTTGGTTGGGATAAGAAAGGGGGTAGGGAAAGGGAAGGGTAGGTAGGTATGGTAGGAGAAGGGAGGAAGGTATAGAGAGGTAGGTAGTACTGTACATGAGAGGGAGAGTGAGTGAGTGAGTTAAAAGAGGAAGAATTGGTAAAGAAGGAAGATGAATAGGATGAGGATGATAGGTTAGTTAGTGTAAGGTGGAGAAAGGCAAAGAATGAAGAAAAAGAAAGAGAGATGAATTGATGAGAAAAGAGGAAAGTTCATGAAAATTTTAAGAAGGAAGAAGGACTAAAAGAAGGAAGGGGAGAACACGATGACGGTGGGAAGAAGAAAAAGAAATGAGGAATTGGAAAAGAATAATCTGTAGACAGGCCTGGAAAACAGAGATGAGAGGAAGGAGAATGGAGAGGAAAGGAAGAACTGAGGACGGGGAAAAGAGTGAAGGAGGAGGACGAGGAGGAGTACAGAAGGAGGAGTAGAGAGGGGGAGGAGGAGGAGGAGGAGGAGGAGGAGGAGGAGGAGGAGGAGGAGGAGGAGGAGGAGGAAGAATGACTAGCACCGACAACTATTTTAACAAGGTTGGTTAAAAAAATTGATTTGCCTATAAAGTTGATGAAGAATGTCCAAAAATAGTACTGAAGCAGCGATAAACACACACACACACACACACACACACACACTCTCTCTCTCTCTCTCTCTCTCTCTCTCTCTCTCTCTCTCTCTCTCTCTCTCTCTCTCTCTCTCTTTCTTTCTTTCTTAACTAATCAACTTGAATATGTGTTAATTGAACGTTGAGAGAGAGAGAGAGAGAGAGAGAGAGAGAGAGAGAGAGAGAGAGAGAGAGAGAGAGAGAGAGAGAGAGAGAGAGAGAATCATAAAAACAACTCAGCAATGACTTGTCCTTTCACAACATTCTCTTTGGTGTTGCCTCAGGACATGGCAGCACCACCGTTAACACCACCACCACCACCACCACCAACACTCGTATCAACAACAGTAACACCAACGAAAAAAAAAAAAAAAAAAACTAACAGCAACAATAGAACAACAAAACGCGCTGGAATACCAAAGTGTATGACAGCAACACCAAAATGTAAAATGCAATAACACTACCACAACCACAACCACCACCTGACAACTTCAACACCACCTCACAACACCAGCCAGTTCTTCCTCGGTGCATCCTCGTGGTGGTGGTAGTGGTGATGGTGGTAGTGGTAGTGCTGGTGGTGAGTAGTGAATAGGGAACTTGTGGTGATGATAGTACTGAGTGATAAGTTGAGGTGATGGTAACGGTGGTGATGGTTTACGCTGATGGTGATGATGGTGGTGGTGGTGATAGTTGGTGGTGGAGATAATGGTGTTGGTAAGGCAGTTGTGGGTGTGATGGTGCTTAGGTGGTGTGGTGGTACTGGTGTTTGAGGACGATGGTGGTGGTGAGGGTGGTGGCGAGGGTTGCAAAAAGGGTACAAGTAAAAAGTAAAGGGAAGAATTGGCATATAAAACAATAAACAGTAAAGACAAAAAAATTGATTCCTCCACGGACTCGAACCTTCAACTCTCTCTCTCTCTCTCTCTCTCTCTCTCTGGACATGGACAGCAGAATATAATAGTAGTTATATCCTCGTAAGATTTCCATTCTAATGCCCAACACTTATTATTCAGGCCAGGAGCAGCTGTGAGGCACTTCCCTACCATATAAGTAGCAGCAATATACTAGTTTTCCTTCCTTCACTGTGAGGATCAATGATAGTTTTTATTCCCTCTTATTTTACTTTGTTTTTAAATTACCCTCAAAGTCTCCATCTGTACCTGACAAACGCGCTGCATTATTATAAACGAGTAAAAAATAGGTAAGGGATGGATACGAGAAAGGCAGGTGTCTTTTTATAGATATACACACACACACACTGTACCAAAAAGTAAAGCCTGTAAACACAGAATATACATAATGAAGCAATGCAAAATGAGAATGAAGATAGAAATGTAAACACTAGTTAACTTCTTTGTGTCACGCGGTCGTCTCATGCGCCACACCAGTGTATTCCCCCGCCAGTGCACGTTAGTCACCCAGCCACACCATCAGTAGTAATGAAACTGATGATGAAACGTAGCAGACTGGTTTTGTGCGGCATACTAGGCGGCGTAACATAGCAACACTGTTTCAAGAGGGAAGTAGGTTTCACGACACATCTTAAATTTTGGATAATCCTTCTCTACTAATAGACTGGCAGCTTCACACCTTCTGTTAATTTTTACAATCACTGCTCCACGCCAATGTGTATAATATTTTGGCAATGTTGTATACATAGCGTACTTACCCTCTGTGAAGGTTTTAGTGAGCGCTCTCCTTTACGAACCCACAGTGATTCAATAAAAAGTGAAGGTTGACCCTCATAACACTGCTTAATGCACCTTACAATGTAGTTCCTGTATCATGTTATTTCTATCAGCGTGATTATACTACTACATCCATAAATAATAGTTTTTATTCATTTTATTTCTAAGATTTTTCATGTTCTAAATGATTTATAACACTTGTGATTGTCGTGCATTATGAGACAATACGTACGAGTATGTATGTCTTGTAATGCTCTGCGGAGGAACAAACTAGGAACTGTTGTTGCCCACTTGACTATACGGAAATCCTATTTCATGGGAATTTTAAGAGCTGCAAGGAAGCAAGATTTACAATATAACTAGTAGGATTCTTGACAAATTGTTCCTTTTCTATATTCGTTTTCTTCTGTTTTTTCTGCACTCTTAAATGAGAGAAACAGCGAGACACAAACCAACAATGAGGGAAGCACGACATTTCTTCAGGATAGGATCAGAAAATGCTGGGAATGTATTATTCCGCCACCTCGTGGCTGAGAGACCGCCACACTGACGGGGATTCACTTCTCTTGTGACCGCCATCATGAATTGTTCAGACTGCGACCTGCTGTACAATCCTTACACACTTATCAGCGAGGTTTCCTAATTTTCCCTCGCTAAACTCACTCATCACTAGGAAGCTGGAGCCCATCCCCCTCTCGGAGTGTGTTTTGTTGTTATTTTCGTGCCAGCATTTTTTTTTTTTTTTTGCCTAGACCAGAGTACCACTTACATTAAGAAATAATAACGCCAAGAAATACTGAAGAGCGCTATTCTGTAAAATCTAGTCCCTGTCCCGAGTCTGTCCCAGTGCCTCAGTTCACCGTGCGGTCCCGGCCTCACCACTAACACCGATCCAACATATTATCCACTTAATTACCTTATTCCTCGGTCCTGGAAGCCGCTCCTCTTCACCCACGCTAGCCTCAGGTGAATCCAGCACAGGTCGACACTCATACAATTTACTACGCACGTAAATCACTAATAAAATGTAATGAAAACGCAAAGCACGTATTTACAAGCGACGCGTACACGCTACCGAGGCGAGACTAGCGACTTCTGGCAGCACAGGGCGTCGAAAACATGAACGCCGAGACAGTGAAGCTTCGAGAGGTGTTTCAGATCTTGTTTAATATGAAGCATGAATCGCCTCGAAGTCGTTCAACGAGGGAGGAAGGGATGGGCATGAGGGAGGGTGTTCAGAAAGGAAGGAAGCAGGGAGTGAGAGAAAGGAGGGGTGAAGGAGGGAGTGTAGTAAGTTTGGAGGGAAGGAGAGTCAAGGAAGGATAGTAAAAGGGGGAAAAATGTGTGTGTGTGTGTGTGTGTGTGTGTTTAAGATTCCGTTTTCTTTTAAGAGGTGAAATACTATATCCATGTTTATCGTTTTTTTCTTTTCATCTCACCATTACTTCTTTATTTATTTGTTCCTTTTTTTTTCTTTCTTTCTTTTTATGACGTGGCGACACACGCGCTCTCACGTTCCCTCCCTTGACACAGCTAATCTTCGCCACGCCCGCATTCTCTCTCTCTCTCTCTCTCTCTCTCTCTCTCTCTCTCTCGCTCTCTCTCTTAATGACTCAGTGGACGTGTGGTAGTTTGGTTGATTAATGAGTTCGATTCAGGGAGTCTCCTTTCCTTGCTAAACAAAGGACTCGCACAATCTTTCTCTCTCTCTCTCTCTCTCTCTCTCCTTCCACATCCACCCACCCTCTATTACTGCCATATTTTCTCTCCCTTTCTCCCTTCCCTCCGTCCGTCATTTCTTTCATACGTTCTCTCTCTCTCTCTCTCTCTCTCTCTCTCTCTCTCTCTCTCTCTCTCTCTCTCTCTCTCTCTCTCTCGCTTAATCTCTTCATTCTTACCTTAACTATCATTCTTTTCCTTCATAAATTTACACTTGTTTTTTCAATGTGCCTACAATTAGTCTCTCTATCCACATCATCTATCCATATCTTTATGTTATCTTTACCACACTTTTCCTCACACCTTTTCACACCTCGACACCGATCCTTCCTTCCTTCCTTTACCTCACCACATTCATCCATTCATCTCTACTTTTTTTTTCCATCCCCACTCATTATCTAGCCTCCTAGCAGACCATAGACACGAATCCACACTTTCCCATACCTCGTTATCTGCACCTCCCATCTACATAACATCTCATTCCCCTCCCTCGCATCCTCACGCCTTGCCCCGCGCGCATCCACACCTCCCAACACCTCTTATTATTTGTCAATCTTCCCGCATCTCCTTCCAAGGGGCCCTGTCACTGCCCAGCCACACTTTACAGGGTCGTGCCTAACAGCCCCCCCCCCCCCCCAACACTTTCCCCATAGTTTTCTTCACCTTTTTTTTTTTTTACTTAATCTTATCGTGGTCTTACCTTCCCTTTCCTTTCTCCTCGTTCTCTTCCTCCGTCGCCTCCTCTGTTTTTTTTTTTTTTCTTCCTTCTCGGTTTCTGTTCTTTCGATGATGGCCAAGAGGTTAGGTTGTTGACTCTCTCTCTCTCTCTCTCTCTCTCTCTCTCTCTCTCTCTCTCTCTCTCTCTCTCTCTCTCTGAGCTTAATTGAGTCAGAAGTAAGATTTCACACGAAAGGAGCTGGTGTGTCGAAAAGATAAAAAGCGGTTTGCTCTCTCTCTCTCTCTCTCTCTCTCTCTCTCTCTCTCTCTCTCTCTCTCTCTCTCTCTCTCTCTCTCTCTCTCTCTCTCTCTCTCTCTATCCCTCAATCTCTCTCTTTCTCTCTCTCTCTCTCTCTCAATAGCTAGGCATTACGCTTGGTGAGGCGAATCTAGAAATTAAATGTCGTACTAAACCTTTAAGTTTGTATCTCTTTCTTGAGAGAGAGAGAGAGAGAGAGAGAGAGAGAGAGAGAGAGAGAGAGAGAGAGAGAGAGAGAGAGAGAGAGAGATTATTGGTAGGAACGTTTATGAGTTCATTTTGAGAAAGCAGAAAATAGGAGTAAATGGAGGAGGGAGAGGAGGAAGAAAAGAGGAGAAAAGGAGATTGAGAAGTAGAAGGATGAGAGATAAGAGGGGGAGAAAGAGAAGGAGTAAAATAAATAAAGAGGAGGAGTAAGAATCAGGATAGAGAACAAGGAGGAAACAAGCAACAGGTGGTGGTGGTGGTGGCGGTGGCAAGTGGCGGTGGTGGTGGTGGCGGTGGCAAGTGGCGGTGGTGATGGTGGTAGTAGCAACAGTAGTGGTAGCAGGACGAAGTATTCTACGCCCAAAATGTGTACCTAGGTCTTAAGGGAAAAAAAAATTTCTTCCGCGATTCAAGTTTATTGGATGTGGGTGAATGTCTTAAGATTACACACCTCAAAATTATAAGGGCAAATCGGTAACAGTAAGTGAAGGACAGTTATAGGTAAGCCACTGATCGTGTCCCTCTGATAGGTGTGTTTTGCATGCTCTGACAGGCAAGGGAAGCGAGGCAGGTAGCGTTTTAGATAGCTAGGCAGTCAGTCAGGTTAGCTATTCAGGCACACTCTTGCTGGTGCTGCTGCTGGTGCTAGTGGTGCTGGTTCTTCCCTCGCCCACTCCTCGACAAAACCTGAAGTTGTTAAGGTTAATAAGCCTCGGGAAGTCGAAGTGTGTCGTCAGTGTGGTGGTCTTGCATATAAACGACGCTATGTGAGTTTGACTGAGGGTTATGGAGGCAGGAGATGACCCTGTGGTGTGGCATGGACTGAGTGGGTGAGAGAGGGAGAGGTAGAGAAGGAGGTAGCAGAGGGAGGGACACTAGGGAGGAGGAGGTATGTGGGAGGAAAGGTGTGTGTGGTGGGATGAGGGGGTTGGAAGTGGGATAAGGGATATTGGGCAAGGGAAGAAAGAGTTAGGTAAGTTAGGTGGGTAGGGTGGATGGGTACTATGTATGTGGGTGCAGGTACTCTTGGCAATACTTTCCTCCTCTTGGTCCTCTTTCTCCACGCATCGCTGGCTCACGTGAGGAGTCAGTGAGTGAGTGAGTGAGAGAGTCAGTCAGTTGGTTAGTGCAGTCAGTCATTCTCCCTGTAGTGGTTTATTGCCTTGGCGAACAGACCTCTTTTTGTGGCTCAGTATTTCGCTCTAAATACAAAGAGCAAGGACTTTCCGCTAGCTTCACTCAGGAGGGCTCTTACCATTCTCTCTCTCTCTCTCTCTCTCTCTCTCTCTCTCTCTCTCTCTCTCTCTCTCTCTCTCTCTCTCTCTCTGCATTTTTCTCTCATGCCCTGAACATTAAGACACACTTCGGCCTTATCACCTTCAGGAGTATACAGAGGCAGGTGGTGGTCTGAGGGAGGTTGATCAGGCCAGGCAAGTACAGGTGTGTGGTGAGTGAGTGGTGACGAGTGGTAGTTAGGGGAGGTGTAGGTGGAGCAGAGCAGTGAGTTGTGAGTGGTGATGGTGGTGGTAGTGGTGGTGGTGCTGCTGATGATGATGATCTTGTGTAGTGTTTTTGTAATTAGATATAATAATTGCACTGCATCTTGGCGTAGTGATAGTAATTTCCATTGCTTTATTTATTTTAGTCTATTGTATTTTTGCAGTTGAGGTGTTAGTGTGTGTGTGTGTGTGTGTGTGTGTGTGTGTGTGTGTGTGTGTGTGTGTGTGTGTGTGTGTGTGTGTGTGTGTTTCGTTATCAATGTTCATACGTAAGCCTTCACTTAGTACTTTTTATAAAAATAAAGGTATATAATCATTGCTCAAATATTGATCCTTACTATCACCACCACAACCATCACCACCACCACCACCACCACCACCACCATTACGATAGGCATCACCATCATTCTTCCTTGTTGCTGCTAATAATGTTTATAGAAGTAGTAGTAGTAGTAGTAG
>NC_087151.1:9567500-9570000 GCF_035594125.1 Scylla paramamosain | reverse complement strand
AGAGAGAGAGAGAGAGAGAGAGAGAGAGAGAGAGAGAGAGAGAGAGAGAGAGAGAGAGGCAGACAACCATTACAGTCAAATTTACAATGACCCACCATCCTAAGGAAACAAGAGCAAGGATAATTACTAATGATTTAAGAAAGCCACATTATTATTATTATTATTATTATTATTATTACTATTATTATTATTATTATTATTACTGTTGTTGTTGTTGTTAGTAGTAGTAGTAGTAGTAGTAGTAGTAGTAGTAGTAGAAATAGTAGTAGTAGCAATAGTAGTAGTAGTAGTAGTAGTAGTAGTAGTAGTAGTAGTAGTAGTTATTGTTGTTGTTCTTGTTGCTACTGTTACTGCTGTTAATGGTGATAATGGTGTGGCTCTTCCCACTATTATTATCGCTATTGTTGTTGTCGTCGTCGTAGTATAATAGCAGCACTGTAATAAGAATAATTGTTATAGTAATACAAAATACTTATAGCAGAAAGCAGACTGAGGAGGTGAGACTGAGAGATCTTCACAGGATTACATGAAGTAACCACACGTTTACTGACCTTCTGGCTCTTGCATGTCTGTATGCGAGGAGGAGGAAGAGGAGGGGGAGGAGGAGAAGGAGGAGGAGGAGATGGAGGCGAAGTCTGTGAAGTAGAACTAACAAGATGCAGACAAAACCATAAGAAAAAAAAATAAGCACAAAGACTAAGAAGATTCCCCCCGAACAAAAAGAAAAACGATAAAGGAGAAAGAGGAGAAGAAAAAGGGGAAGAATGAGAAGAAAGAAGGAGGAGGAAGAGGAATAGAAGGAGGAGGAGTAGGAGGAGGAGGAAGAAGAGGAGGCGCAAAGAGGAGAGACGACTGATGGGCAGAGGAGGTTGTAATCTGTGCTCGTAACGCAAAGCGAAGCGTGTCAGCGAAGATGAGCCTTGATAACACGAGATCGCACTGCAGATGGCGGTATGGGAGGAGGAGACGCGAGGGAGCACGAGGAGGAGGAGGAGGAGGAGGAGGAGGAGGAGGAGGGTGAAAAAGAGGAGGGCGAGAGAGGCAGTGTAAGGCGTATGGAGAGAGAAGGGAAGGAGGAAAGGAAGGATAAATGACGGTATGGAAGTAAATATAAAGGAGCAAAAAGTAGGAAAAAAGAGAAGTAGGAGGAGGATGAGAAGGGAGGCAGTGAAGTAAGGTGTATGGGTAGAAAGGAAGAAAAGGAAGAATAGATGACAGTATGTAAATAAACGTGAGGATAGAGTAGGAAGAGAAGTAGTAGGAGGTAGAAAAGAAAGAAAGGGAGGAAAGGAAACAAATAAATAACGTTACGAAGGCAAAGGAGAGGAGAAGGAAGGGAAGAGGGGAAAGTGGAGAAAGGTTTATGCATAGAAGGAACTAAATCGAAGGAAGGGAGGGGGAATGTGAGGGAGGATGGACATAATATAGAGGAAAAGCAGCAAGGGAGGGAGGGAGGGAAGGAGGGAAGGAGGGAGGGAAGGAGGGAGGAAGGGCAGGAGGGAGCGGGATGGAATATACATACACATATTCAAGGTAAGGAGGGAAGGAGGAGGAGGAGGAGGAGGAGGAGGAGGAGGAGAAGGAAGAGAAGGGAAAAGGGTGAGAGGGGAGTTACGAAAGATGCATGCAGGGAAAGGAGAGAGAGAGAGAGAGAGAGAGAGAGAGAGAGAGAGAGAGAGAGAGAGAGAGAGAGAGAGAGAGAGAGAGAGAGAGAGATTTTGGAGAGGGGACTGTAAAGAGGAAGAAATGGTGGACAAAGAATAGGAAATATGTTTCTCTCTCTCTCTCTCTCTCTCTCTCTCTCTCTCTCTCTCTCTCTCTCTCTCTCTCTCTCTCTCTTGTCCTACTAACTCATTTTCTATCTTTTTCTGTGTATATTTTTATTTATCAAAATATCTGTCTTTAGGATTACTTGTTTATTTATCTTCATGTCTATTCATCCATCTACTATCTATATATAAATCTCTTTCTGTATATTCACTTATATGTTCATCAGACTATTCATCTTCCTTTCCATTTATCAACGAATCAGTCAATCAGTCAGCCAATTAGTCATTCAGTTATATTTATCTATCTATCTATTCCTGTCTATTTGTCTATCTGTCCATTCATCTATCTACCAGTTCAATTCAGCTCAAATTGTTTATCAGCCAAAAAACAATTACATGAAATTAAAACAAATTTATAATAGTACAAACTTTTCTGCATGTACCCGTGAAATCCGTCTATCGAACCATGTATTTATCTATCTCTCTATCCATCTACCCATTTGTCTACCAACCCGCCTACCTACCTATCCATCCACTCATCTCTCCACCCATCTTCCCTGCACCACCGCCAGTACACCTTGCAAGTAAGAAGGAGGTAGGTAGGTACTGCACCCACTCACCTGTCTCACTCACACCACCTACCTTAATTGCTCGTAACGTTTTTATTGAATAATTACAACGCACTCCTGATGATGGCCTGGCCGCGGCGGGGGTTATTGTCCTAATGGGAT
>NC_087151.1:9555000-9562500 GCF_035594125.1 Scylla paramamosain | reverse complement strand
AGCTATTTATCCAAGTACGGAATGTTTAGTTTTATCACTCTATGGCATTTGTCTTCCACAGCTTCTACATACCTTTATTAGATATCCTTCGTTAAAACACTTTTGTCAATCATTTCAACCTGTTAATGAATCCTACATACTTGCTACTCTGCTTCTCCCTCCCCCTACCTCTCCTGCTCTTTCCCACTCTCCCTCGCGTTCCTACGGGTCTTAAATTGCGTGGTGAGTAGAAAGCAAAAATTCCCATGGTGCAGGGCGTGTGCTGGGCTTCTTGCAGTGGATGCGAGGCGGGTACTAATCAGTACGTTAGTTCAGGTGTGCTCACCAAAGCTGTCTCCTTCATGAGACCATAAAAGGAGAAGCTGATGTTGCTTAAGATTGTCTTCGTAGGGGTGATGAGTTGGCATACAAAGACATCACACATAAGTCATACAGTCAGTCGCCTTACCTAGCAAGTCAGGAGACACTGAGCTGGAATGTCACTGGAAGTAGCGGGCCAGAAGAAGTGGACAAGAGCAGGTGTATGGAGTGGATCTGAGGGGATTAAGGAGTGCAGGATACGTGAATTGAGGTTTAGAGGTGAATATTGTTGGGCAGGACTAAGTAGGAAATTTAGGAGGCTGTTCTACTGGTTATCTGAAATCTGGTAATTAGGAAGGTTAAGGAGGCAAGTATGACTGAGGTAAGAACATAAAAAAGTAAGGGAAGCTACACGAAACCATGAGGTCTATACGTGGCATTCCCTGTGGTCGTGCTTGACACATATTTCTATGTTATAAATGTCTTTTCCTGTAGACAAAAGTGACATCTGCTTGAATCTCACGAAGACAGTTATAGAAGAAAAACAAGGAAAAGAACAAGAAAGGCTGCATGAGAGACAGACAGACAGAGAGAGCGAGAGAGAGGGAGAGAGAGCGAGCGAGCGAGCGAGCGAGAGAGAGAGAGAGAGAGAGAGAGAGAGAGAGAGAGAGAGAGAGAGAGAGAGAGAGAGAGAGAGAGAGAGAGAGAAACGAGGAAGACTCAGTATCTATTAACCTTCTAGAGTTCATATCCTCGAGGACATTCTTGTTTGGATGCGGCTTTCCAGTCCGTACAGAGGAGCAATTATATAACACACACACACACACACACACACACACACACACACACACACGAAGCCTGGAGCGTAACTGAGCTAGGAACAACAATCTCTCTCTCTCTCTCTCTCTCTCTCTCTCTCTCTCTCTCTCTCTCTCTCTCTCTCTTAGATATTCAGACCCAACAAGCACTTAGTATCCACGCGGGCCGACGTCTCCCTCTTAGTATGCCTTGACCACTAGGAGATAACGACGGACGATGACGACACTCTGATAGAGGGGAACCACGAGGAGGAGGAGTAGGAGGAAGAGGAGGGGTGGGGAGAGAAGGAAAGGGAAGGAACAATGGGAGGAGGATGGTGTGAGTAATAGCAAGAATAAGAGAGCCTGGGATGAAGGGAGGGATGAAGGAAGGAGGGAAGGGATGAGGGTGATGAAGGAGGAAGAGGGTTGAAAAGTAGGAATATACATAGGAAGGAAAATACCCGATAAATAGAAAATACCAGAAACGATGTATAAAATAGTGAAGGGGCAGATGGAAGAGGAGGAGAAGGAGGAGGAAGAAGTGGAAAACGAAGAAGAGGCAGAGGAATGAAGAGGAGACTGAGGAAAGGTAGAAGTTAAGGAATAAAGGAAGATGAGGAACAGGAAATACATTACTTCATTCATTCTCTTCTGCACTTAAGACACCACCACCATCATCACTATCACCACCACCACACGCACACCAAGAATACACTCACCCTTCATACATTTTCCGTCAGTTCTCCCCACGCACACACACACACACACACACACACACACACACACACACACACACACACACACACTATCGCTTTTATCTCTGCCATCACCGTAAACTCACAACAGGCACAGTCTCAATAGCAGAAATCACCCACATGTTACCTTGTCTCTCAAATCCAAGCGTGCATATCAGATGTGTAGATAGACGAGAGAGAGAGAGAGAGAGAGAGAGAGAGAGAGAGAGAGAGAGAGAGAGAGAGAGAGAGAGAGAGAGAGAGAGAGAGAGAGAGAGATTTCTTCCCCCGAGTCATAACACTGACCTCGGAAAAGCTTCTCCTCCTCCTCCTCCTCCTCCTCCTGCTCCTCCTCCTCCTTCTCCTCCTCCTCCTCCTCCTCCTCCCGCTTAGCACTCAGCGATGAGACTTGTAGGAGGACTTTCAACCCAGAGAGAAGGAGGTAGAGGAGGAGGAGGAGAAGGAAAAAGAGGAGAAGGAGGAGGAGGAGGAGGAGGAGGAGGAGGAGGAGGAGGAGTAGGAAGAGAAGGAGAGAGGAGAAGTTGTAGAAACAGGAGGCCTTGTAGGAGTCTCATATCATGTTGTTATCTCTCTCTCTCTCTCTCTCTCTCTCTCTCTCTCTCTCTCTCTCTGAAGTGCCTTGTAGTGATTAACGTTCTCTTATTATTTGGTGTATGATTAATTACATGTTTTATATTTATTTTATATTTTGATTAGTACATTGTTATCTATGACATGATCTTAATTCTTATTCATGATTATTTGTCTCGCATAACTAATGGTGGTATTCATTTATCAGTTATCTGTATTATATTGTATTATACTTTTACTACATGTAGTACATCAAACTTTTTCGCGTTACAAGAACGGGAATGAGTTTGTAGGTTAGAGAGAGAGAGAGAGAGAGAGAGAGAGAGAGAGAGAGAGAGAGAGAGAGAGAGAGAGAGAGAGAACAATGGCCTGGTGGTGTTAAATTTTGAGAAATACAAGAGATGAACATGAGGAGTTTGAGAAACATTTTAGATTTCTTTGTAAAGGCTCAATCCTCCGTTCCTTTTCTCCTAATTCCTGTGGCTCTTCTTCCTCAACATCACCCTTTTTCTTCATTACCTCTTTTTTTCCTTTCACTCCTTTCTCATCTGATACCAGAGGCCAGTACTTCCTCATATTTCTCCTCCTCCTCTTCCTCTTTCCTTTCCTTCTTCTCTTCATCCTCCTCCTCGTTCTCCTTCTCTGCACCCCAGGAGGCTAATAAAAGAGGCACACACACACACACACACACACACACACACACACACACACAAAAGGGAGGAGTGGCTGGAGAAAGACTTCCCGCTGTGACTTTCCCTAAACCATGAAAATGTGTGTGTGTGTGTGTGTGTGTGTGTGTGTGTGTGTGTGTGTGTGTATGTGGGGTGGCGGTGGTGGTGGTAGCTAATAATGTAGCAGCGTTAGGCGTCGTAGTTGCGGTCTGTGGTGAAAGGTTATTTTTCTTCCTCTCCTTCAGGTAGCGAAAGGGTTAAAAGATAGAGGAGAAGGAAGGGTATAGCTAGATAAGTTGGTGAGTTGAAGGGATCGATGGGAGGGAGAGGGAGGAAAAGAGGGAGAAGGAAGGAGAGGGAGGGAGAGAAGGAAGGAAGGTGGTCAAGGGAGTGGCTGCTGAGAGAGAGCATAGAGGAGAAAAGGAGAGGTCCGTGTGTGAGAGAGAGAGAGAGAGAGAGAGAGAGAGAGAGAGAGAGAGAGAGAGAGAGAGAGAGAGAGAGAGAGAGAGAGAGAGAGAGAGAGAGAGAGAGAGAGAGAGAGAGAGAGAGAGAGAGAGAGAGAGAGAGAGAGAGAGAGAGAGAGAGAGAGAGAGAGAGAGAGAGAGAGAGAGAGAGAGAGAGAGAGAGAGAGAGAGAGAGAGATTTTAAGTTATAAGTTATAAATTATAAGTTGAAATGATGTAAGCTAGGAAGGGAAGGATGAAGGCAGAATTACAAAGTGAAAATACAGTACGTAGAAATAAAATAAATAAACGAAAATGACGAAAATGAGCTAAAAAAATAAAAAAGACCGTTTGGAAACTGATAAAATGGATGAACGAGTGAGTGAATGAAGCGAACTAGGAAGAAGTTGAACATTTACCGTTTAAAAATAACACTGAAGCAAGTGATCATGATGAATAAGTCAGCTTGTAAACAACTGCGAACAGAATAAACCAGGAGGAAGTTGAATAGTTACCGTTTACCAGTAACATTAGAGTAACTGATCAGGAACGAGTCAGAGAACGAACAAATGAATAAACAAGAAAAAAAAAAGTAAAGAACTAAGGAAGCAGTGAATCATCACAAGGCAGTGATGGTAATGGTGATGGTTATGGCAGTGGCGGTGGTGGTGGTGAAGACTAGTCGGGTATAGGATGGGAGGACATGGCTGGTGGTGGTGGTGGTGGTGGAAGGAAGGAAAGGAGGGAGGGGCTGTGATGGGAGGGAGGAAAGGAAGGCGTGTGACACTTTGCGGTCCGTGTTATCATTGTCGACCACTCTCACGCCCCCAGCAGCCCTTCTGTTTATGGGTGAGGACAGCAGCTGGTGGTGGTGGCGGCTAGTGAGTCTCCGGCCGCCCACAAGTCCCTGCCCTTCCACAAGTCCTTTCCTTTCCCGTCCCTTCCCGCCCCTCTCGTCTCCCTGTCCACAGAGATGCATAGATGAATGGGCCAATTGAGCGGTTACCTGACGATGGAAGCGAGCCGGGTGAAAAAGATCTTGAGGTTAAAGTGTATGTGAGTGTGTGTGTGTGTGTGTGTGTGTGTGTGTGTGTGTGTGTGTGTGTGTGTGTGTGTGTGTGTATGTGTGTTTAAAAGTAAATAAACATGTGTTCTTGTGGTTTTATGTTTTTCTACTTTCAGCAACTTGTTTTGTTTTATTATTTTTGTATATGCACGAACGTTGAAGTCTCCTTGATAGAATAAACTAATCGGACAAAGAAAATATATTAGCCATCTTAAATAAATAAAACTCCCCCTTGATAACTTGCAGTCTTAAATAATAAACATTTGGAGCATTCCCCGACGTGATTTTCATAATAATAAAGCCGAGTCCTAAAAATACATACAACAATCCATGGGAGTGTGATAACAGTCATCCCGGGTGCACACAGGCATACAAAACGCACATACGTACAAGGCAGCGGTGCACACACACATACAGAGTGCACAGGGACGTACATACATACAGAGGGCACACGCAGCGAGGGGGTACACATAAAAGGCGGCTGTGACCAATTTTTTCTCGGTGTGCACAGGAATATATGAGTTCATTTGGGACGTGTCCAGGTTTGTTTATGTGCGTACATGCGTGTGTGTGTGTGTGTGTGTGTGTGTGTGTGTGTGTGTGTGTGTGTGTGTGTGTGTGTGTGTGTGTGTGTGTGTGTGTGTGTGTGTATACGTATCCTTAAACTCTTTAGTGCTCCACATTAATAATTCTCTTCCTCCTCCTCCTCCTCCGCTTCCTCCTCCTACGCCTCTTCTTCCTCCTCCTCTGCTTCCTTTTCCCTATCTAAATATTGTTTTGGTCCAGTAAGTTTAATATATTCCCACCACTGAGCTGTGTAGAGTCGGTTTGTCTGTAAAATTTACCTAGGTTAATTATTCCCTCCCTCCCTCCCTCCCTCCCTCCCTCTCTCTCTCTCTCTCTCTCTCTCTCTCTCTCTCTCTCTCTCTCTCTCTCTCTCTCTCTCTCTCTCGTGCGACTATTTTTTTATTCCCTTTCTCGTAAGCATCATTCCTTCATTACTTCGTGTCATTCTTCTCCACAGACTCACCAGCGTCTTCATTCCACTGTCGTCGTCTGGTTTCTCTCTCTCTCTCTCTCTCTCTCTCTCTCTCTCTCTCTCTCTCTCTCTCTCTCTCTCTCTCTCTCTCAGTCTCATTTTGTTCTCCACCCTTCTTCCACTTATTGTTGTTTGTCTTCCGTCTACCTCATTACCATTTTAACTACCTGTTGTTATTCTCTCATAAATACACACGTCTTTTGTGTATTTATTTTTTTATTGCTGTTCCAGTTTCTTATTTCGTTCTGTATGAATCGTGACTTTTATATATATATATATATATATATATATATATATATATATATATATATATATATATATATATATATATATATATATATATATATATATATTCATGAATTTTTTGTGTTGATTTGTATTTCTTTCAGTCATAGTTGAAAAAAGTTTCGTCAGCACTTTGAGTTTTGTGCATTTTCTTTTTAGAAAGTTCGTCTCTTAGATAAATATAGGAAGGGAGGATTGCTTCTACTACAACAACTACTACTGCTACTACTACTACAATTATTCCTACTTGACCTTCTCACCTTTACAACCTACGAACTTTTTCTTTTTTTTTCTTTTGTACCTCCCTCAGTCCTCCCTTCAGCCTTCCAGTAGCAGAGGAGAGGCGTAGGATTCATCGTAGGAGGAAGAGGAGGAGGAGGAGGAGGAGGAGGAGGAAGTGGCGTGGCCGTAAGTGGCCATGTACAGTTTTGTCAAATGTCTGGTTGTGGGGTTCCTAATGGCCTGTATCCACGCCCATCGCCATTGTCAAGGGGTCAACACTACCACCACCACTGCCACGTTTGTCACACCCCTACCCCTCCCCCTCTCTCTCTCTCTCTCTCTCTCTCTCTCTCTCTCTCTCTCTCTCTCTCTCTCTCTCTCTCTCTCAGTCTTTCTGTCTTGATGTTCAGATGTAATGGGTAAAAAAGAAAGGAAAATATATGATAAAATATTTACAGGGATTATAAGCTCGTGCATGTCAGGAATGAGATAAGAAACACACACACACACACTCTCTCTCTCTCTCTCTCTCTCTCTCTCTCTCTCTCTCTCTCTCTCTCTCTCTCTAAACAATGGGGCCAAGAAGAACACCCGATCTCTGCAGGACACCATTTTTTCACCTTCGAACCAAACCCTTCCGTTCTTTAGCCTTTCCCCAAAACTGGAAGCTCCAATTCATACCCAATTAGGAAGAAAAATGGACCGGGGAAATTGGGCGGCTGTGGTGGCGGCGGTGCACGGGCTGGAGAGAGGGATGGGGGGACTAGTAGAGAGACTAGACCAGCGGATAAACATTGGGATAAAAAGGCCTAAATGAGAGGGCATAGGCGGAAGGGACAAGGGGCTGGAACGATGGGTACGCGAGTCACGGATGAGTGTCCCGGGGTAAACTTAAGTGTAGTGGTTGGACAGGTGAAGTAGGCAGGTAGGTGGAAGTTAATGGGTGTCGGTATACAGGTGTGTGAGTGTACTAGGTGTGGGTACAGGTAGTAATGGGTGGTTCCTACAGCTAGTATGGGTGTAAGGGAATGGGTTTTGAGGGGTGAGGCGTATAGGGAGTAGAGAGAGAGAGTGAGAGAAAGGGAGAGAGAGGGTTGGGGGCTGAGGAACGGGTAGGTGAAATGAGAAGCACAAGGCAGTACGTGGGAAGATAGGAAAGAGGATATAGGGACACGTGACTACAGTGTGTGTGTGTGTGTGTGTGTGTGTGTGTGTGTGTGTGTGTGTGTGTGTGTGTGTGTGTGTGTGTGTGTGTGTGTGTGTGTGTGTGTGATTTCCCTTTGAGAGATGAAATAACTAAACCTTTTCCTGCTCTTCCTCCTCTTCTCCTACTACTACTACTACTACTA
>NC_087151.1:9550000-9552500 GCF_035594125.1 Scylla paramamosain | reverse complement strand
TCTGGCTGTCTATCTGCCCGTCTGTCTTTCTTCCTGGCCATTTCTCTGTCTGTTTGGCTTTTCATGTTTGTTTTTCTGTCTACCTGGCTTTCTATCTGTCTTTCCCCTCCCCCTCCTCTCTCTCTCTCTCTCTCTCTCTCTCTCTCTCTCTCTCTCTCTCTCTCTCTCTCTCTCTCTCTCTCTCTCTCTCTCTCTCTCTCTCATTCTCTCTCTCTCTGTTCAGGAATGCCGAGGAAACTGGTTACTTGATTTGAGTGAAAACTGACTAAAAAATACGTGCTTCGGGAATTTGACATCAGGATAAGCCCGTAACTTTTCATTTTCTTTTCCCTTCTTTTTGTTATTTCCTTATAGACTTGGAGTGAATGGCAGAAATTTTAATTGGGGCTCTGGAGAACCGGAGTGGCCTGGTGGTAGTGGTTGTGTTGGTGGTGGTGGTTGTGGCGGTGGCGGTGTTGGTGGTGGTGAGTGATCAGATAGGAAGCCTTGTGAATTGTTATTATAAAGAATAAGTTGAACGTATGAATAATTAATGATATCCTTTTTATTTTTTTCTGGCTTCTTCTCTCTTTTTATCTCTCTTTCTCCTCCTCTCTTTTTTTATTTCCTTCGTTCTTTTGTTTTCTTTACCGTTCTATTTCCTTTCGTCCTTTCTTTTGTTCGTTTCCTCTGTTTTCTTTCTGCTGTTCTTTAGTTTCTTTTTATCACTGTATTTTCTCTCTTCTCTACCCTTTTTCTTCTCCCCTTTCCTTTCCTTTTCTCTATCCCTTCAGTCTTATCTTTCCTTCTCCCTGTGCTTTTCTCTATCTTTTGTTCTTATCTTTTTTATTTAATTAATTAATTTATTTATTTTTTGTAATTCCCAGCCATATTTTTCTCTTTTTTTCTTTCTGCCTTTCCATTTATTCTTCTCCTTCTTTTATGTTATTTTCGTTCTCTCGCCATCTTTAACCTTACTTTCTCATCTCTCTTTTTCTCCATCCATTCCTTACTTTTCTCTTCCTTTTATTTTCTCGTTTCCTTCAAGCTTATATTACCATTTTTCCCATTATTCCCATTCCTCCCTTTCATTCCTTCATTCCTTCAGACCTTTCCCATGCCAATACATCATTCCTTCATCTTTATGTTACCCTCTTCTCATTCCTGTACTTCATTCCTTCATTCCTCCAACCTATTGTCATCCCTTTTCCCTATTCCTTCATTCTTTGAACCTTATGTTAATTCTCTTCCCATCCCTAGTTTTCATTCTTTCATTCCTTCAGCCGTGTTACTTTTTTTCCATCCCTGTTCTTGATTCCTTCATTTCTTTCAATCTTATTTATTTATTTATTTTTTCCCATCCCAGTCCTTTACTCTTTAATTTCTTCCGCCTACAGCTTACTGAGTCACCACCACCACCACCACCACCACCGCCACGAGCACAGGGAGCGGCACATGTCGTCATTCCTGCTTCACTAGTCATGCTGGAATCTCATACAGTTCAGAAGTAGCGCCCTGTAGTAAGTCCCTGTGGTTTGGCGTGACTTTCTCTGTATAACTCAGTAGGAAGTAATTTTTTTTTTCTTTCATCGTTTTTCTTACTTTATTCTCTATTTGCCTTGAGAAAAACTGTGCTGGGACATTCAACTATTTCCGTCTTTACTTTTATATTTGTTTTTTCTACTTATATATTTATTTACTTATATATGATCTTATTTATTTATTTATTTATTTATTTATTTATTAGAAAAGGAAGGTCTTTTCTTCTTCCTCCTGCTTTTTTCTTTTAGTTTGCTAAAAGTATCACTACCAGCAAACCTTTTACAGTTGATTTGCTCACCTATATTCTTCTTCATTCCTTAATTATGTCACTAAGCAAATGACTTTCTCTTAATTTCTTCTAAACTATCTTCTGAACAACTTTATCAACCAACAACATTCTTGACATTGACTTCCTCATTCTATCGTTGTTTCTTTAATTCTCAAAGCAATGGACTGTTTTTTTTTTTCTTCCTCTCGGTTTTTTCTGATAACTAAAAAAAAAATGCTACAAAGACTCACGTTCTATAACACTTTTTTTTTCACAAATTCTTTCTCGTTTCCTCATTTTCTTAACGTTCACCACAAATTCTACTGTTCTTTTTTAGCGTTTTTTTTTTTTACTTCTCATCTTAATTTGCAATTTATAATTAAGTCTATCTTCTTTCCTTCTTTATCGTTCTTCATTCATTCTCCTAACAAGCAGTATTCATCATCAACTCCTTTTTACTTCTGTTATTATTTTCATTCTTTTATTTCTGAACATGGAGTAAACACACTCAGCTCTAACGTATATTCTCTCTCCTACTTCCTCTTTTCCTCTCACTCTTTTCAACAAGCAGTATTCACCACACAAACTACTACTCTTCTCATTTCTTTCTTCTTCCCTCATTTTCTTAATATACATTATACACAATGAACGCTAACTTTCTTACCTCATTTATTTTCCATCTTTTATTCATTTTTATCTTCCATATTCCTC
>NC_087151.1:9537500-9545000 GCF_035594125.1 Scylla paramamosain | reverse complement strand
AACGCTTCTCAGTCAAAGCAAACGAGCGAGGGGGGAAGGTTAAGGTGAAGCAGACAGGAAAGCACGGAAATATGAGAATGATATTGACTCTGAATGTGTGTATAATTCTGCTGTACAGTTTTAGATACGTAGTAGTGATTGGGATATGGACAGTTAGAGACGTAGAGACACGTAGACATAATGAAGGAATGGACAATACAAACTTAGAGATAGGTAAGCACGCAAATATGAGAATTGTAGTGACTCTAAATGTTTATTTTATAATTTTACTGTACAGTTTTAGACACGTAGAAAATATAGTTATGTTAGCATTTAAAGATCTAGAGACACGTGAGACATTTATTGAAGATAAGGATAAACAAACAATTAGAGAAATAAATGTGATTTTGAAGGATACAGGCAATAAAAAATGATGTTTTGTCCTTGCAAAAAAGTCTAAGATAAATAAAAAATAAATCAATAATGAAAACACTCCATAAGCAAATACACACACACACACACACACACACACACACACACACACACACACACACACACACACACACACACACACACACACCTGCCGGTCCTTCCTACTCGCCCCGGGCAGGTGAGCAACAGAGGTGAGGGACCCCCACTGGTCTTCCTGAAGGTGGTGGTGGTGGTGGTGGTGGTGGTGGTATTGACCTTATATAGACTGATGCTGCTGCTGCTGATGATGATGGTGGTGGTGGTGGTGGTGGTGGGGATGATTAGGATGGTGATAAAGATAATGACAGTGATAACATGTGTTGATTAGAGAGAGAGAGAGAGAGAGAGAGAGAGAGAGAGAGAGAGAGAGAGAGAGAGAGAGAGAGAGAGAGAGAGAGAGAGAGAGAGAGAGAGAGAGAGAGAGAGAGTCATTCAGTCAAACAGACAAATACAGGCACACATCCACACAAAAAGAGAAGATAAACATACAATCAGGCTAACATACCAATACAGAGACAGACAGACAAACAAACAAACAAACAAACAAACAAACAAACAGGCAGACGTCCATACAGACAAAACACACTGAAAAGCACGGACACGAACAGCAAGAAACAAAAACTACGACTAGCCTCTCTCTCTCTCTCTCTCTCTCTCTCTCTCTCTCTCTCTCTCTCTCTCTCTCTCTCTCTCTCTGTTAACCAGCACTCATGTCTGTACACTTTATGCTTTTATTTACCTTCATTTCTACCTCGGGATATTGCATGGCCACCAGTCAGACGGCTGAGGTTGTTGCCGAGAAGCAGGAAGACTCGCAGGAGGAGGAGGAGGAGGAGGAGGAGGAGGAGGAGGAGGAGGCGGAGGAGGAGGACGGGGTAGGGGAAGGGATCGTTGAGAGAACCGGTGTGCAGGAGCCTGGGACCCTAACATGTTATAATAGAGGGAAAGTCTTGCGGTATATTAACAGAGGCGGCGATGAGCACGATATGATGCATTGGCCTTGTCTGATGTGGCTGAACTCTGTCTCTCTCTCTCTCTCTCTCTCTCTCTCTCTCTCTCTCTCTCTCTCTCTCTCTCTCTCTCTCTCTCTCTCTCTCTCGGAACAGAATTTCAACTATGAGTAGGTTGCATTACTGTTTTTATTGTTTTATTCTGATCTTTTTCACTATTTCTTTTAAGTATTTTAGCTTTGGAGTAATTCTGTCAATGAACAAATAATAATAATAATAATAATAATCTCTCTCTCTCTCTCTCTCTCTCTCTCTCTCTCTCTCTCTCTCTCTCTCTCTCTCTCTCTCTCTCTCTCTCTCTCTCTCTCTCTCTCTCTCTCTCTCTCTCTGAGGTAATAATGCAATGACAGAAACTTTTGCCCAAATAAATGCTTGGGCAGAATGGCCACGAAGGCTACTTGGGGTAATCATGAGTGAAGATTAAATGTCTCAGAAGTGGCAGGTGTAAATTGCAACCGACAGGTGAAAATAAGTCGTAGAATGTAGTTATTTTAATGTCTTGATTTTTTTTCCTTGTTGTATTTATGTCCACTTATTTGGTTGTTTATATATCTTCTTTCTCTTACTTCATCCTATTTTTTTTTTGAAAGGTCATTGGCTCCTGTTTGTTACACTGGAATGTGGTACGCAAGTGTCTTTCAGTTTCTCTGTTAGTGTGCTTTAGAATGTACCTGAGTGCGGATATACCTAGTGCGCCTGAGTGTGGGTAAGTCTAGCGTGTTTTAGTGTGGATTTGTCTAGTGAGTTTGAGTGTGGATGTTCCTCAATGTCCTTGCGTGTGCCTGTGTGCACTCTTAGCTTCAGGTGTGTCCATAAATTCAGGTATATTTGAACAGGTTTGAAGTCATAGGTTTGTTTTGAGGATACATTGTGTTTAACGTGTATTTGGATGGGTTGGAGTGAATTAGTGTGAGTTTTGACAAGTTAAGGGAGTGTTTGTGTGAGCCAGGCTATCAGTGTGTGTGAACTGAGCTTTGGGTGCTTCAAGCTGAGGCTGAAATATGTTTACTTGAGTCGAGACTGGGGAATGTTTTGTAATGAGTTGTGTGTTTGAATGGATTGAGTTGTTTTGATAGTTTAAGGCCAGTTTTCCCAACTTCTGTCTTTCTCTGCTGTCTTTAAGTCCTTTTAAAAATTTCAGTCAGTTCTTTTGTTTGAGCTACTTTAGTAATTTCAGTCAACTCATTCCTTTTCTGTTTTTTTTTTCTTTTTTATGTAACAGCAACACAAAGGAAGAAGAAGAAGAAAAAAAAAGACACAGTGAGGTGTCAGTCCCTCTAGAGAAAATCAAAAGGAGTATAGAAAATTGGATAATAAGTTTTCTTGTGTAGCTCGTGCATTTGAATCCGTTCATTCCTTTCCTTTAATACATCATATATTTCAGCTACTTTAGTCATTTCAGTTGAGTTAATTTACACCTTTCCTTATGTACCTCATGCACTTCACTCACCTCATTCGAGTCCCTTAGTCGGCTCACCACAGCATTCACTCACATCAGTCATTCCTCTTGGTCTCTCACACGGAACATTAGTATGTAATCAACAACATACTCTCGTTTTTGGCCAACATGTCTCCTGTTATATATTCTCCTTACGTATGTATTCTGTGTCCTATCTGATTCAGTCTCTCGCGCTTCCTTTTAGACAGTAGTAGAGAAGGAACACGCAGACTTTGTGGCCAACATGTCTCCTGCTATATATTCTCCCTACATATGCATTCTGTGTACTATCTGATTCAGTCTCTCTCGCTTCCCTTCAAACATTGGTGACGCAGGAACATGCAGACACTGTGACCTACATTACGCTTTGAGTGAGAAGTTTTTGCCTCTTGTGTCCAACATGTTTGAATTAGATAGTACAGATTATGGCAGACACTATGGTAGAGGGCTAAAAGGTATGTTGTTGCTTGTTCTTCCTTTGTATTCCTTAGTATAGGTTATTACCCAAAGCATGGTAAAGGGATAATACGTAATTTGCTGGTTTGTTTTTCCTTTGTATTCTTTAGTATAGGTTTTAACAAGTAACATGGTAAGGTGTTAATAGTTTTAGCTTGTCTTGTTTTATTTTATTTTATTTTTTAAGTAAGAGGGATTCTGGTCAAGGGCAACGATAAAAAGAGGGTGAAGAAAGAAGAAAAAAAACAAAGAAAAGTTCCACTGAAGATGCCAATACTCCAATAAAAGAGAAAAGACAAAGACATTACCCAAAAACTACCAGATGAACGGCGATGCGACTCCAACATCAACACCAGCAACACCAACACCACAATCAACATTAAGAGAGAGAGAGAGAGAGAGAGAGAGAGAGAGAGAGAGAGAGAGAGAGAGAGAGAGAGAGAGAGAGAGAGAGAGGAAGGCAACGAGAGAGGCAAGCAAGCAGGCATAAAAAAAGGTAATAAAAAAAATAAAAATAACCCACCCACTAATAATGAATAGCCTTGCGAACATTTCCCCTGAGCACCAAAGGCAATATCTATCTATTTTTACCTCGTGACGGCCCGATATGATTAATGGCTGTCTGTATACATTATACGATTTACGTGCACGTGATTATGCACGGCGCAAAAGGGGTTATTAACGAATTAATTGCCTGAGGAGCGATAGTATACAGTTTTTCTTTATCTGATTTATATTACTCCATAAATACAATGAGGTGTCCGGAGCATAATTATTGGCTCGACTCGGGTGCTTATTAAGAAATTACCCAACGCGTTCTTTATAAGCAGGAAGTGTGTGGCACATTAAATAATATTACGCCGCGCTGGCAGAGAGAGAGAGAGAGAGAGAGAGAGAGAGAGAGAGAGAGAGAGAGAGAGAGAGAGAGAGAGAGAGAGAGAGAGAGAGAGAATAAATGAGGAGTAAAGAAAGAGGATACTACAAATAAGATAATTACCTGATAAGAATCTAAATTGTAAAGAAATCAATTGTTTAACACGAGAAGCCACGTACGATAATCTTGCCAGAGGAGGAAAGCGCCAATTAAAACACGTACGAGTAATACAGTAATTCTATACATGTAATTATTTTTATCAGATCTTACGTATAATTCATTGTTCTCGTAAAGTGCTACGGATAATCTTAGTTGTAGGGAAATCATAAGAGAAGAGAATGTTGTCTTTTATCAATAATGTTTCTAGTTAAAAAAAAAACCCCAGTTTCTCCTATTACATAATGAATATTGAAAGAAACCAGTCGTTAAAACAAAAGAGGTAATGATTAAACACAAATAAAACATCACACAAAATAAAAAAAATAAAAATAAGAGAGAATTCAATATTTTAAGAACTCACAAAAGCATCTGTCTGTCTCCCTGCTTCTTTTCCCGACACCTTTCCGCACCTTCTTTTACAATACCCAGTGAAGAAGTCAGCTCACTACAGACATAATCACGCACTCACGTATAAGCAGAAAGGAGAGAGTAATCTATCCTTTAAGAACTCAGAAAAGCACCTGCCTACCTTACTTGCTTTTTTATTTACCACCTTTCTGCCCTTCCTCCTACAATACCTTTCGAAGTATCCCAGTTCTCTCCCTAGACAATCGCACCCTCGCGCACAAAAGCAGGTTTCGTCTTGTTGCGTGACGTCACAGTGTCAACAAACAGGTGGCGGTGCGCGGCGTAAATCACCTGATCGCGCTGCCTTGTGTCCGGAGGCACCCACCTGTCGCCGTCACAAAGACGTAATGGATCTTTTCCTCCGTTTTCCCCCGTCATTAGCTGATTGAATAACCTCCTTTCCCTTTTTTTCTCCTGTGGCTGTGAAAAGACTCCCTGACGTGAATGGCGGGCAGAAGACCTTCGGGGACAGATGTTAACGGAAGGCGGAGGGGACACTTAGGGGATGACAGGTGAGGAGGAGGAGGAGGAGGAGGAGGAGGAGGAGGAGGAGGAGAAGGAGGCGGATGAGAAGGAGGAGGAGGAGGAGGAGGAGGAGGAGGAGGAGGATAGTGGTGGCCAGTGTTAGGAAAGACTCGCAGGCTGAAGATATAAGGAAGGGTGAAGTGAGGAGGGATGGGTAAGGTATGGAAGAGAGAGAGAGAGAGAGAGAGAGAGAGAGAGAGAGAGAGAGAGAGAGAGAGAGAGAGAGAGAGAGAGAGAGAGAGAGAGAGAGAGAGAGAGAGAGAGAGAGAGAGAGAGAGAGAGAGAGAGAGAGAGAGAGAGAGAGAGAGAGAGAGAGAGAGAGAGAGAGAGAGAGAGAGAGAGAGAGAGAGAGAGAGAGAGAGAGAGAGAGAGAGAGAGAGAGAGAGAGAGAGAGAGAGAGAGAGAGAGAGAGAGAGAGCTACATACATACATACATACATACATACATACAAGCAGACAGATAGACAGAGAAGATGATAGTTGAAGGGTTAAGAAGAATGTGAGAAGAAGAAAGGAAAGAGGCAGTGGATGAAGGGATGGATGGAAGGACGGAGAGAGAGAGAGAGAGAGAGAGAGAGAGAGAGAGAGAGAGAGAGAGAGAGAGAGAGAGAGAGAGAGAGAGAGAGAGAGAGGGTACACTGACCGTGGGCCGCCGCAGGGAGGGAAGGGAAGGGCGGGGGCTCCAATAAAGGTAAAGGGACATATTAGAAAAATTCCTTTAATAAGAGAGGTGACACGTGAGGAATTATGGAGGTGTGAAGGCTGCTCCCTCTTGTTGCGCCTGTACTTAAGGGCGACGGAGTGTAAGAAGAGGGAGAGGAGGAGGAGGAGAAGAAAGAGGAGGAATACTTAAGGACGAAGAAGAGAAAATAGGAATGCTTAATCGTGAGGAAGAGTTACGGAGGAGAGGAAGATGAATGCTTAAGCGTGAGGAAGAATTGGAGGAGGAAGATAGGGAGGAAAGTAAATAAGGAAATCTGAAGCTGTGAATTCAAAGAAGTTAAAGAAGGAAGATAGAGAGGTACAGGAGAAGGAGGAGAAGGATAATAATAAATAAGACGAGGAGCAAAGGAAGGAAAGAGGAAATGATGTTAAAAAGTGTGAATGTTGAAGACTTAATATGCAAATGTTACCAATACTAAACTTTAAAATAATACTTTATTGTTATCATAATTAAACAATACGTATATGTATAGGAAAAAAAATAAGGATCAGGAGGAAGAGAAGGAGGAGGAAAGAGACGACGACGACGTGAAAAAGGGAAGAGGAAGAGGAGGAATAATATGATAATGCATGGAAGTAACAAACAGCAGAAGACCTTTTAGAAGAGAGCAACAATAGTAAAAAAAAAAAAAAAATATATATATATATATATATATATATATATATATATATATATATATATATATATATATATATATATATATATATATATATATATATATATATATATATATATATACTAGAAGAGGAAGAAAATAATGAGTAGAAGTAAGAGAAGAGAATAAATAACAAGGGGAAGACTAAAGAGAAGAACCAAAGCAGAAGAAGGACACATATAAGGATTAGGGAAGGTGATGATAACCACTGTTTGTGAGAGATAGTAGTTACTCCCTACCACACACACACACACACACACACACACACACACACACACACACTTCCCTGCCTACCACCTGCCGTCCCCCAAGCACCCAGCGGCCACCCACCAGAGGACTAATTGAATGACTGAATACCTTCTACCTGGCTATCCAGAGAGAGAGAGAGAGAGAGAGAGAGAGAGAGAGAGAGAGAGAGAGAGAGAGAGAAAGGGGGGGGAGCGACTCATCCCAGAGTATGTACTTAAGGCCTTTCTAACCACAAGTTGGTCACCCCTACAACCTTATCCCTGGCCCAACAAAGCGAATCCACCACAGCCTTCCTACCTTTGCCTCCCCACAGCCACGCCCCCTAAAGCCAATCTTCTCCTCACTATATAGCCTTCCTGCCCTTTCTCTCTCTCTCTTTCTCTCTCTCTCTCTCTCTCTCTCTCTCTCTCTCTCTCTCTCTCTCTCTCTCTCTCTCTCTCTCTCGTATCCTTCTCTTTCCTCTTTGCTTTCCTCTTCATTTTTCCCCTTGGTTTTCTCCTGTATTTCTAGTTAATGGTGACTGGTGGAAGTGGAACTGTGATATCTGTCCTT
>NC_087151.1:9515000-9532500 GCF_035594125.1 Scylla paramamosain | reverse complement strand
GCTGTGTAGCGCCTCTGCCTCGTGTGGTCCTCCCTGTACCAGACGTGACCTGCAGGGCGCCTGTGCCGGGCGGTCCATCTCTCCAGCTGCAGCGCGGCTCACGACAACTCTCCCAAAAGTAAGCATAATAAGTCGTTCAGTTCTTAAGTTTCGTTTAGTGAGGGCGGCGGGTCGCGGCGGCCGCCCACGAGGACCGTGAAAGTCGGCAGTCTTTCAGGGAGGAGGGGGAAGGGGGAGGGCAAGTAGCGCCGGCGCGCAGTAGTTATTGCGCAGGTCCGTAACACCCCCTAGTGAGCTCTCATTGGTTCTGCCAGACTCTGCTTGTTAATTGGTAGTAATTTTTGAAAATTAAACAAGTGGAAAGGATCGGTTGGCCTGTGCTACGTTCGGCAACCTGGCGTCGGCCATTTTGTACATTGGGTGAGGCAGGTGATGGCGGAGGCGGCGGCTTAGGCCTGGTGCCGGCCACGCCGTCCACGCTTCCCGCCAGTCATGACCGCCCACACGCCCATCCACGCCCATAATGACCCACCCTCTCAACACCTTCATTCACCTCGGACGCCGCGAGCGTGCGGTGCAGGCGGGTCACGACGCTCACGCCCGCCTCGCCCTCGCCGCCGCTCATTCCTCACGCCCTGACTAACGCTCCGGCCTTTGCAATCCAGACAGAGAGAGAAAAAAAGACTTAGTATTTGGAAGTTACGCATTTCTGACTTTCTATTTAGTTTCACGGAGTTGGTGGGACATACACCACACGGGGACTTGCAAAGCTGGACTCAGTCGTTTTTTTGGCACTAGCACCTGCCACGAGGACTGACTCCCGGTGCTGCTACCGGCACTCAGGGAAGTGAGTCTGCCGCTCATACACTCCACAACACTCAGTACTCGATTTGTAAACCACCTTTCCATTAGTCAGTGAGTTTAGTGCATCGTCTGGGAGCTGATTGTCTCTAATGCAAACCCACGTACAGTTACAACTTATACATACACACATGGACTTAGACATTCAGTGCACACACACACACACACACACACACACACACACACACACACACACACACACACACGCCTACGATTCAATATTCAAAGTCTTGCAGATAGTCGGTGATGGACTGAATATGACATGGCGAGACAGATATACGAATATAGGGAGAGAAGGACAGAGAGAGACAGAGACAGAGATCCAGCCGGTCCGTAGAGAAGGAAGAAGGAACAGGAGGAGAGTTTGGAAAATTACCTCCAAGACTCGTGGCGGTCGGTCAGTCAAGGTCGAGTGAGTGTTGGAAGATTTCGTGCAGCGTCGATGGCGTTGCGAGGTCGAGCCTTTCAACAGGTCGACTTTAAGAGCACATCCGGGAAGTGTGTGTGTGTGTGTGTGTGTGTAGAACTTGATGTATGTATGATACTCGTATTATGCTTGATGCGTATCGTCTAGAGTTGTGTATGTGTGTGTGTGGGTGTGAGTGTGTGTGTGTGTGTGTGTGTGTGTGTGTGTGTGTGTGTGTGTGTGTGTGTGTGTGTGTGTGTCTATGTGTGTAAAAAAACAACAACCAAAAGAGAAGACCTTAATGTTGCAATAATTTTTTAAGGCAGATAATTTTACTGTCGAGGCCACTGCGCGTGATTCATCATTTTTAATTTTTTTTTTCTTTTTCTTCTTCTTTCTTCTTTTATTTGCAAAGTCGAGAATTTTGCCAGAAGTTTTGGTTGATGTGACGAAGTTGCTGACTGTAAAACACCATCGGACTGGCTGGGATATAAGAAAAAATACGAGTGCGTGTGTGTGTGTGTGTGTGTGTGTGTGTGTGTGTGTGTGTGTCTGTGATCCTGCCGTGCCCGTGGCTAAGATTTTTCTTTCTCTTACCCTCTGTGGTCAACTTCCTGCCCTTTTGTGATGGGCGCGCAATAATATCCTGACAGACCGTAAAACACACACACACGCACACCGCGCACACACACACACACACTCACACACACATACACACACACACACTGTCAGTAATTCACGCTTGGTCGGGAGTTTCTTGTGATAGGAGGACGCGGATTATGGATTATTTCCTTCAGTTATACCTGTCCATTAAGACTCGAATTACCTGTGATTTACAAAGGCTGATACCTGTTCTCCGCCGCCTGTTTTTTTTTTCTTTTTTTCCTTTATCCCAGTATCTCTCGCTTACTTAAGCCGAGTCATCGATGAATATTATTTTACATTTTTATACGACCTCAGCGTAGGTATTTCTACCTCTTTTTTGTGCGCTGCCGGTGCGTAAAAATAAAATTATTTCACCTGCTGCATACGTGTATTGTGTGTGTATGTGTGTGTGTGTGTGTGTGTGTGTGTGTGTGTGTGTGTGTGTGTGTGTGTGTGTGTATGTTAGTGCCAAGGACGGGCGAGGGTGACCATCCGTGGCGGAGAAATACAAGTGTTGGTTGTCTCGGGTCTTCCCGAGGAAGCGGCGGGCGGGCGGGCGGGCGGGCTGGCGGGTTGGGTGTCTCGGGGGGCGGCGGCCGGAGCGGCGAAACGGACGGGCGTGAAGATGAGACAGCGTGATGTATAAGTGTATTTTTCCCTGTTTCTCCCCCTGTTGCTTTGTTCCTCAGCGCTGTGTCGCGGCGTGGCACGCGGCGGCCAAGTCTTGGTGAAGCTTGAACAACTGGCGTCAAGATGTGTCAGTATGAGTCAGCAGGAAAAGATAACACGCGCCCCGACACACCTGTGAAAAGGAAACGATATTTGTACAACCACAGCAGGAAAAAAAAAGAGGCAAAAGGAATCACATGAAACAAGTAAAAAGTGTCGTGACGGGAGGGTCGGCGGTGGCGGAGGCGGAGTGTGAGAGGCTCCGCCACTGCCCCGCCGCCTCCCTCCCACCGCCTTCTACAGCGCAAGGCAGTGGTGATGGTGGTGGTGGTGGTGGTGAGTGGTGGTCGGTGGTGCTGTGATGCTTGTGAGGTATTGAGAACAGCGATGATTTAGTGGTGGAGGTGGCGTGACAGTGTCCGCGGCGGCGGCGGTGGAGGCGGCGGCGACGGCGCGGTGGTCGTGTGATCGAGGGCCGGTGGTGGTGGTGGTGGTAGTGGTAGTGGTGCAGCATTAGTGGCGTTGACGTGGTGGTGGCAGGTGGTGGTGGTAGCAAGTGGTGGTGACGGTGGTAGTGGTGGTGTGGCCTCACCCGTTGACTCACCACACAGCGCCAAGCAACCAAGGGGAGACTTGAAAAAAATTCACCACCATAGAAAAGCCAACTCTGCTTCACCGTCCAACAGAAAGCTTAACACTTGGAATTTTTTCCTGGAGTCAACACGTCCCTGGAAGGCGACACGCCCTGCTGTGCTGCGAGGTGTTGTCCCTTCCCTCGCTTGACTTCACCGTAGGGTCATTGGCACGCCTTGACCTTCCGTGACCTCCCGCTAGTTTAGTGCCGAGGTTGAGTACACCTACACCAGGAAGTGAACGCTTGTTTCGCCGCTGGCCTCCGCCGCTGCCGCCCCGCTACCACCGCCGCCCGCCGCGAGGGATGAAGGAAGGAAACACCGTCCCGCTCACTGATAAGGAACAACGTAAGATAGAATTAATAGTTGTATAACATGTGCTTGTTCATTATGCAATCAAGCATTAGTATTAATCGAAAGCAACAGACTTCCAGCAAAGTGTGTTAATTTTTCTCTATTATAATTTATTTTTTATTTACTTTTTTTTTCTTTTCAATTTGCATGCGACTCTGGTGTTGTGAATCACCGCAGACCTTTATTTACCATCACTTCTCAGAATCTATCAACACCAATGAGCGGCCCACACTCTGTCAGGCGTGCAAGTTCGCGCGTTGGGGAAGAAAAAATATATTCAGGCCGTCCAGTAATTGGTGACGTTGGAATTCTCACTTAATCAAGGCATTAATTAACCTGACCGTGGCACAAGGACCCGGCCAGACCACCTTGCTAATTAACCCGCCCATGGCCTGCCTCCTCCTCCTCCTCCTCCTCTTTTTCCTCTTCATCCTCCTCCTCCTTCTCTTCCTCCTCTTAACCACGCGTCTGGCTTCCTTAGCGGGACGGGTCGGGGGATGGAAGAAGCTGCGGTCGGTGTGACGTGAGGTTACTTGGGTCAGACGCGAGCCAGTCAGCTCAAGTAAACTTGAATGTGTTGGGTTTTGCTCAGAGCCGATCAGGTGAGCCAGCGATTGCCGAGATAAGGGTGACTTCCCCAAGCGGGTTAATCAGTGTCATTTTAATCTTATCTCTCTCTCTCTCTCTCTCTCTCTCTCTCTCTCTCTCTCTCTCTCTCTCTCTCTCTCTCTCTCTCTCTCTCTCTCTCTCTCGGTCACTTCCATGTCATTCACTCATCCCATGGTCTATACCGCCTCAGTTTTATTTTGTGTTCTCTTTATCTAGGTGTGGGGAGAAAAGAAGTTCGTTTTATTGAATTTCTTGCGTCATAGTTTTGTTCCCTCGTCTACCAAGTTTTGTAATCAATGATTATTTATATATTTTTAACATTTTAAAGTATTTCTGTTTATTATTATTATCATTATTATTATTATTATTATTATTATTATTATTACTACTACTACTACTACTACTACTACTACTACTACTACTACAACTACTATTACTACTACCACTATAAAATTTTCACCTATCGAATTAGCGTTCTATTCTATACCATGACTAATATTGATATCACTACCTATTACATTATGCATTACTATTATCAACACACTTTTTTTTTTTATCTTTTCCGTTACACCACCTCAGCATTTATTCCAGTATTTTATTTTCCCGTATCCTCTTAAGATTACACCTCGAAACACTTGTAGTCTTGCTCTGGCGCTCACCACACACATACACACACACACACGTCCAGTATATAAGTTCCAGCTTTCGCTCGCTTTAGTCCTACTTATATTTAAAAAGTAATCCTTTACATACAAATGGTTCCTTTGCTTACTTGCAGTCCTGTCAGCAAATCCTAAACACACATATGCATGCAAGTCCATGGTACTCTTGTCATTAAATTGTACACATACATACATACGTACTGTATATTATATGTATGTGTCTGTCTGTGTGTGTATATGTTTGTGTGTGTGTCTTGCTTATACATGGGGAGGCAATTAATGTTAAGCACGAAAGGTCAAAACTTGATTATCTTTTTATATTTTTGTTTTCATCAATAAATCTAGTAGACGTTCCCGATTAGCCTTTGAGCGAGATAAACTGGACAGTGTTACCCTTCACTGCAAACCGTTCAGCCTCAAACAACGTGCAATATTCTCTTCTGGTATATGTCTTGTTAATACTTTGTGGTGAAAATAATTAAGTGATGAATGTTATGTGCGCTCTCTCTCTCTCTCTCTCTCTCTCTCTCTCTCTCTCTCTCTCTCTCTCTCTCTCTCTCTCTCTCTCTCTCTCTCTCTCTCTCTCTCTCTTTACCCTTTCATCGTGTAAAATAAATGTTTATTCATCGCCATAACCGTTAAGATATCAGATAAAAATAGTATGTTTATATGACTAAAATTTAATTAATGCACTTCTTTTCCATCAACCAATATTAACTTTGAGAGAGAGAGAGAGAGAGAGAGAGAGAGAGAGAGAGAGAGAGAGAGAGAGAGAGAGAGAGAGAGTATCGTCAAATATAAATAAAAAGTAAAATGGAAAAAAAAGAAAACTCTTTATATTTTGATTTTTCACATATGCAAAACTAGCTTCCATTTTTTCTTTATGTAAGCGACGGAATATTAATTACATAGCTATTTCGTGTTTATTCACCTCCCTCTCTCTCATCCATTCTTTTCTTGTTATCTCTAAGCCTCGCAACAGTAGCCTGAGAAACATAACGACTTCAGCGAACAAATTATGAGTAAAGACTGACTCATTTTTCCTCATGATGACTCGACAGTGACTGCGTGTGTGTGTGTGTGTGTGTGTGTGTGTGTGTGTGTGCTTACTTGCTCTAGTAACATCAGTTGACTCACGTGTGGGTATATAAGTCATATACTCAGCTCACTCACTGACTCCTCGTTGGATAATTCACTGGTCGTTATATAAGGCGGAATAATAATTAACCTATTGGCACACTAATTATCTCGCTGCCTTACTGACTGAATAACTAGGCTGATGATCGATTACTTTGGCTCTCTCTCTCTCTCTCTCTCTCTCTCTCTCTCTCTCTCTCTCTCTCTCTCTCTCTCTCTCTCTCTCTCTCTCTCTCTTCTGTATTGATGCAAATATGATGTGCACATGTTATTTTATTCTTACTCTTTATCTTCAACATTTTTTGTTAGATGGTGAAATGCTCTCTCTCTCTCTCTCTCTCTCTCTCTCTCTCTCTCTCTCTCTCTCTCTCTCTCTCTCTCTCTCTCTGTTCATTTTTGGAATCTCTTTATTAAAATTCCTCCTTGAAAAATCTGTTTTGGCACACGTAATACGTTTTTTCTTCCTTTTGGTGTTCTTCGTGCATGGTTTTCTCGGTGGTTTTCGTTATTTACTAGGCAACGGTGAAATTTTCCTGTCAGTGAGGAATTGACTACTTTGAAAAACTTACATTTGCTGGATATTCTGCCTCACACTTACATATTCCGGTGTGGCTCACAAGGGTAAATATTTCTTCCCTTTCAACATTCGAGATTACGTCCAAAAGAGAGAGAAAGAGAGAGGGAGAGAGAAAACACACACACACACACACACACACACACACACACACACACACACACACACACACACACACACACACACACACACACACACACGCAGAATATTATTATTTTTGGAGAATTGCAATTTTTTTTTTTCGCCCGAACCATTTCTGTCGAGAATTACCCGAGCATAACAACAACGACCCTATGAAGACCTCCACGTGACTGTATAATACTCCTCCTCCTCCTCCTCCTCCTGCTCTATGTATATGCTTCTCGTCCTGCTTCTCTTCTTCCTAGTTCTCGTCCTCGCCGTCGTCTCGTCTCCGTTGTCCTCATCCTTTTCTTCCTCCTCCTCCACGTATTTATCCTTCGTCCTTCTGCTCCTCTTCCTCGTTCTTCTCCTTGTCCTCGTCATCATCCCCGTCCTCCTCCTTTTCCTCGTTGTCCTCGTCCTCCTCCTCCATTCACCAGTCCTCCAGCTCCTTGTTCTCCTCATGTTTTTTTTTTTTTTCTCATCCTCCTTCTCCTTCTCCTCTTCCTCCTCCATCTCCTTCCTCAAGAACATCAAACGCAAAGAAAGAAAAGCTCGCTCACGTAAAGAAAGAATATGAAAAAAAGTGAAGAAAGATCCAGGCGTTAATGCAAATAAATTAATAGTAAGAAAGTATTAAAAAATATTATGTAGGAATTACCAAATGTAGTGAGCACTTCATATTTTTGGAAAGTATATATTTGAAAATTAATATTCGTAGTATATATTTTCGCCTCTGCGTGGTGTGTGTGTGTGTGTGTGTGTGTGTGTGTGTGTGTGATATCAAATGGATATAAAAAGCAAAACATTGGAAAAAAAAATTGCGAACTAGATAAGCGAGTATAACTTGTTAAAAAAAAAAAATGTTTAGAAAAATACAAAGTTTTACGATGAACGAGAGACTGATACACACACACACACACACACACACACACACACACACACATACACACACACACACTCACACACACACACACACACACACACACACACACACACACACACACAACGTATACTGATGAGTTGGATGATATATTGCAGGAAAAATAGCAGGGCAGAGAAAGCTTTCATTGTGAACTGTGATGGTGGCTGTGGTGGTTGTGGTGACGTGACGCACAGAGGGAAGAGCGGCTGTTGTGGTGACGATGGTGTTGGTGATGGTGACGGCCATATATTTCTCCTTTGTATAGTGGTGAATGATATTTGTACTGCGTTCGTATTTTTATAAGAGTTTATGTAATGATTGGAACTTATTAGATTAAAATTAAAGCGAGAACGTGAATTTTCTTAGTGTGGTAAAAAAAAAAAGAAAAAATGAAAATGTGGAATGCGTTTATGTATATCTCAAAATGTTCCTCCTTGTAATGTTGTGTTGTGAAGATGATAATGATATTCTTCCTGAGTCCAGTTAAAGTATATATATATATATATATATATATATATATATATATATATATATATATATATATATATATATATATATATATATATCTCGATTAAATGGTATACTCGTATTCTAGGATCTTCAAGAGAGAGAGAGAGAGAGAGAGAGAGAGAGAGAGAGAGAGAGAGAGAGAGAGAGAGAGAGAGAAAGAGAGTATCATTGTATCATATTCTATTGCAGTCGCGTGATGTATACTATGCTTCGTTCTGTATTAATTTTGTATTCCTTGAGCTATTTGTATTAATGTTTCTGTTTCTTTTGTAATGTTTCCCGTGTTGGTGTGTGTTTTGTGTCCTGTGGCGCTGTGTTGCTGTGCACATGTCGTTTTTTGCGTGTTCTGTTCTTGATAGGAGTGTTGCGTGAATGTCTCTTACTGTGTCCCTTGTGTTATTTGTGTTGTAGTGTTGCTTTCTTCGATACCAAGTTTTTTTTCATAGTTATTCAATATTTATCACTTGCACCACTATTTTCTGACTATTACTAAGACTACTATGTTTGCAATATATTTACTTCTTTACTATCACCACCAATCACCACCATCACTGCTATCTCGGCCACTTCCATCACCACAACCTATACAGAGTTATCACCGCCATCACCTATTATCCACCACCGTGCCATCATCAGTATCATCACCACTATCACATACCGTCTGCTGCTGCCACTATCACCACCGTTATCACCGACACCACTACCACCACCTCCTCCTGTTTTGTCAATATTACTACGACATTCGGTTTGTTTATTAGTTTTTTTTTTCTTTCTTTCTTTTCTTTTACTATCTCTACTTTCGATACCAATACCGCCACTACCAAAACTTCCACTACTATTACCACAAGCGTTAGATATTACCACATTCCTTTCGCTACCACCATCACCACCACCACTGCTGCTAACATACCACACTCAATGGCAGCATATACTGGATAACATCATCACTTATCCTTCGCCTCCAACACCACAGTATACTTTACCCCGCCACCACCACCAGTACTACCACTACCACCACCACCACCACTCCCACCATCCCCACAACGTATATAGTTACAGCATAGTCGTCACCCCCTTCCCCCCTCCTAACCTACCCCTTTCTACCCCCCTTCTACCCCTTCTACCCGTTCTACCCTGCACCCTTCCCTGCTTCCCTGCCCCAGCTGCACCTCTAGTCCTCTGCCCTCTACCTCCTCCTCCTCCTCCTCCTCCTCCTGCTACTGCTACTGCTGTTACACGTGATATACTGCTGCTTGTATTTTTGTATTTTTGTATCTTTTTATTATTTATTTCAGTAGTTTTATGCTGCACAACTATACCTTTTAGTGTATAGTTATTGGGTATTCTGTGTGTGTACTTACTCTCTCTCTCTCTCTCTCTCTCTCTCTCTCTCTCTCTCTCTCTCTCTCTCTCTCTCTCTCTCTCTGAAATGCTAACAGGTATATATAGTATTTCCACATGTTACTATCTATGTACATCTTTTAATTGATCAAATGTGGAGGTAATGTTTTGCAGGGAATTGTCAAATACTGTTGGCATTACATACATACACATATACATACACTCATACATACATACTTCCTCCCTTACCCGTCTGATCTTCTTCCCTGTAAATATTTACCCGTGAGTCGCTCAATGGGAGGGAAGTAAGTAACGTTTGGAAGCCGCGATCAGGAGTACTGTACTAATGATCGTCTTGAATCATTACTGCATTATTACCAGAAACATTGATAACACACGCCACGGGAGAGAGGGAGACAGAGAGAAAACGCGCCTTTTGCTTACTGGCACACACACACACACACACACACACACACACATGAACAAAAAATAAGATGGAAGAGAGTAACACTGTCTCGTCGGTCCCGTAGACGCGAGATGAGAGTGAGGGATGGCATGGGGGAGATGAAGGGAAAGGGAGATGAAGTGGAGGCCAGGAGGAGGACGAGGAGGAGGGTACATGAAACAAGGAAGAGGAGGAGGGAAAGAGAGATGAAGCAGGGGAGTGAGTGAGGGAGGAGGAGGAGGAGGAGGAGGAGGAGGAGGAGGAGGAGGTTAGGGACGGCAACCGAGTGAGTCAAATGGTGCCAGAGGAGAGAGTATGTTAGTGGCTCCGAAAAGAAGAAGAAAAAACAATGGGAGGGGGAAAGAGGAGGAGGAAGAATAAGAGAACGACCAGGAGGAGGAGGAGGAGGAGGAGAACTGGGAGTGATGGCGAGGACGAGAAGGCAGACGCTAAAGCTTAGGCGCTTTTAAAAATAAAAGATAAGCAAGAGAGAGAGAGAGAGAGAGAGAGAGAGAGAGAGAGAGAGGGAAAGAATGGGATGCGTGGCGTCAGTGGTGAAGCTTTACTGTAACCAGACTTTCCCTCCTCCTCCTCCTCCCTTCTCTCTCCCCTCCCACCTCTCCCTCTCTCCCTCCCCCACCCTCCTGTCTCCGTGTCGCTTTGATGCTGTTTAACCCTCAGTCGTGGCTGCCGTGGCGCTGTGAGAGGTGTGCCGAGGCTGTGGGTGTGAGAGCCTCTCCCCCACACACTGTCATTCGTATCGGTGGACGCGGCCGGGAGAGAGAGAGAAAGAGAGTGGGGAGAGAGAGGGAGTGAGAGAAAGAGAGTCGGGTGATTATGTAACCCGATGCTCCACCCTCAGGAATGACTCACCACAGGCTCCCATAGCTGGTGTTTTGTGGGTATGGTGGTGTTGCGTGCGTGCGTGCGTGTGTGTGTGTTTTGTCTTGTTATTCTGTTGGGTGACTGTGGTGGTGGTGGTGGTAGTGGTGCTGGTGGCTGGTCTTTGCCGTGGTGGTAGTAAATGTATGATGGTGGTGGTTGTTGGTATTGAATCTGATAGTGATGTGAGATTTTCTTAGATGGTGTTGTCTGGGTGTGGTGTTTAATGGTGTCTGGTTTGTGGTTTACGAGTATAGCGCTGTGATGGAGATGCTAACGGTGATAATGAATATAGTGAGGTCTGTTTGTACTCTGGACGTTTCCTCTCATTATTGTGTATGGTGAAATATACGTGTAGTGCTCCTGGTACGGTACTAGAAAGCGACGTGTGGTTTACTCTAACGGTACAGCAGCTATAGTGGTACAGTCATGGTTAACACTCGAGTAATCTTCATGCATTCACGTCTACTGTCTTAAGCTCTTCGCCTCAATCCTCTCTCCTTTGATCTGCCAGGAACCTACGACTTGTCAGCTTTTGTAAGGAGACTATCTGGAGATCAGAGGACTTTTGATGGAGAGAAGGCATAAACAGTGCAAGTGAGTGTTAGTTACCTGACTTACAACCATCTCTGTACTTACGGTGGTGAGGGTGGTAGTGTGATGTTTATTGGTGATGTAAATGCTGTAGATGCTCATGGTACTTTATATAGGATGTTCTGATGGTGGTGTTGTGTGGTGCTTCTCATGTGGTGTTGATGGTGCTAAGGGTGTTGGTGGTGTGATGTACAGGAATCGTGGAAGTCAGCGGGAGTGAAGTTGTCCATAAGTGATTGGATATTCTGAACAGTGCTATAGTTCAATCAATGGTTGTGTGCTCGTGTGTCCATTCATCGAAGGTGCAGTGATTATAGTGTACTAGTGATGGATGTATGCTTATGATATACTTCAGGTAGTGGTGGAAGTGGTCGTTAGTGGTGATGGTGATGGTATTGCTGGTCGTCCTTTTGTGTGGCTACTAGTGGTGGTGTATGTCCTCCTTATCCCGCGGTAGAACATAGTGCTGTTTTCATCTCGTTTATGAAAGGTGTTGAGGGTATGGGCGTGGTGGTGTTGTGGGGAAGATGGAACACTCTTTCCTTTCTCAATTCCTTCCTTTCTTCCGTCACGCCTGCCCCCTACTCGTATGCCTTCTTTCTTTGTTGTTTCCTCTCTTACTTTACCATTGTTGTGTGTTATGTGTTACGTGCAGACTTTCTGCCCTTCCCCATTTCCTCCTTTCTTCGTTTCTTGCCTCTCGAGTCCCGTAACAGTAAAGAGGAGTAGAGTAGAGGAGTGGCTTCAAGTGGCCTCTATACTACAAGAGCCACGTATACAGTAGTTTTAGATGGGTAGTATATTCAGGAACGTAAACTTCAGTGTTGTAATAAATTAAAGTGCAAAGCTGATCGTGCAGCAGAGACTGATACCATGGTTCAAAGGAGAGAGAGAGAGAGAGAGAGAGAGAGAGAGAGAGAGAGAGAGAGAGAGAGAGAGAGAGAGAGAGAGAGAGAGAGGGAATCAATAAACCTTGAAATAGGAGCATGAAAAAAAAAAAAACGAAAAAAAATCATGTTGAACCAAGATATCAACTCAACACATCACCTCTCATTCAATTTCCTTGCTTGCTGTGTACTTGAGCATGTCCGTGTTGTTGTTGCTGTTGGTGTGGGTGCGAGTAATGAAGCGATGCACACACGATCCACACACACAAGGCTCCTGCAGCAGGTGTTGTGGGAACCATGACCGATGACCTCACGTGGTCGTTCCTGCGTGAAGTGCTGACCGCTGTAAGAACCATATTCTGAAATGCTTTCATGCTGCACCTCCATTGCATTGAAAAAGGCTCTACTAAATGAAGTTACACGACTTTTAATGGTGTTTTTGTGGTTCTAGTGGCAGATTAACAAGCTTTCTACATTATTGACAGGAGAAACACTCTTGAAAACCCGGCTAATCATCTCTGTGGCCTTTGAAAATAGTCGTGGTGAGGGAGCAAAGCATTTGGGAATACGAGGCTAAGGACGGGCTAGGTTAGGTTAGGTTATGTTAGGTTGGGTTGCTCAGTGGCAGGGATTGGACACGTGGTAGAGAGAGTGATGCAGTACACATTATTTCTGGAGCATTTCTTGTCTGGCTGAGTGATGGAGTAATTGATCAATAGCCTGGTGAAGTGGTGAGAAGTGATGATCAGTTTGCACAAGGGATGGAGGGTAAACAAGCCCGAGCCCACGGGACGAAGAGAGAGAGAGAGAGAGAGAGAGAGAGAGAGAGAGAGAGAGAGAGAGAGAGAGAGAGAGAGAGAGAGAGAGAGTTCATATATCACTGGGTTCTTTTTGAAATGATTGAGGTATGGATGGATTAGTGTGTGTGTGTGTGTGTGTGTGTGCGTGTGTGTGGCACCACTTTGGTCACTAGTTTATGGTTTGACATTGCATTGAGTTGTGGCTTTTGTGGGTGTAAAATATTTTGTACTTTTGTGTGTGTGCCCTGAAGTTTACTGAGTTGTGTTGTCATGAGTGAGTGAGAGGTTAAGTGTGTGTGTGTGTGTGTGTGTGTGTGTGTGTGTGTGGTAAGTAGAACTGAAAAAAAAACTGCAAATGTTAAACAAGCCAGGTAAAAAAAAAAAAAATAAATAAATAAATTCAAATACAGTGATTTTGTCATAGTAAGGAAAGACATAAAGGTGGAAATAGTGAAGAAAAAGCTAGAGATAATGTTGATAATAATGATGATGTTCGAAGGGTGATGTTAATGATGATGCTTATGATGATGCAGTAGGTGTGTTGCTAGTGACGGTTCAAGCTTAAAGATATAAGTAAAGATGTCATAACGTTAACCTGCACTCATATAATGTTAGCAACGATCCGTCATGCAAAGGGAGGCAGTGAGAGGCCAGAATACTCCAAATTGTGAAGAATTTAGAGACGAGGCTGAGAAATTTTGCCTTTGTCGTGGTGATGCCTTGAAGAGTAAAAGAAAATGGAAACTCCCCTCTCTCTCTCTCTCTCTCTCTCTCTCTCTCTCTCTCTCTCTCTCTCTCTCTCTCTCTCTCTCTCTCTCTCTCTCTCTCTCTCTCTCTCTCTCTCTCTCTGATGAATTCCTCGGGAGTGAGAAGGATCAGTGACGTAGGTAGGAGGGAGGTGGGAAGGGAGGCAGGACGAAGAGAGGAGGGAGGGAGGGAAGAAGAGAAGATTGACATTCTTCCTTGGTGGAGAGAAAATGTAAAGGGAGAGGAGAGGAGGGAGTTTAAGAAAATAATTAAGGCTTAACACTTAGGGTAGGATTACATAGAGAGAGAGAGAGAGAGAGAGAGAGAGAGAGAGAGAGAGAGAGAGAGAGAGAGAGAGAGAGAGAGAGAGAGAGAGGTAACAATGCTAGTGTAAAGGAGGTGATGGGGAAGGGGAAGAGAAGTATAGGAGGAGAAGAAGGGGATTGAAGTAAGAGAGAAAATATGAAGGAAATAGTTATGATTATGAAAGATTATAAAAGAAATTGATAAATAAATAGATAAATAGAAAGACAGAAGACAAATGAACACAACAAATAGTAAGGGAAAGAAGAAAGATAAAGAAAAGACAACAAGAAAAGAAAGAGGAAGAGATAACAAGAGGAGAGGACAATTTTACCTACTTCCACATAACCTGGAAAAAAAGAGGGAGAGGGAGAGAGAGGGAGAGGGTGGAGTAGGAGAGAGGGAGGGAGGTAAGCAGGTAGGCAGCGAATTAGGGAGGCAAGAAAATGAGGGAGGGAGGGAAATAAGAATTACCTGAGCGTCTGTGATGTTCTTGTCCATTAAAAGAGAGGCGATGTGGCGGGGCTGAGCTGCGGACACTGGCTGAAGGGTACAGGGTCAGGCAGCGTTGGTCTTGCTTAAGTTACAGCTGATGAAGTTTGAATGTTTTGAAGACTTCTTATTATTTTTTTATTGCTGTTATTCTTATTATTGATGTTGTTGTTATTATTTGTTTTTATTTGTTTAGGACTGTGATCTTTCTCTTTTATTCTCGTAAGTCTTTCTGATCTTTTAGAAATACGATTAATGTATTATCTCTCTCTCTCTCTCTCTCTCTCTCTCTCTCTCTCTCTCTCTCTCTCTCTCTCTCTCTCTCTCTCTCTCGCTCTCTCTCTCGTTTTTTTTTTCTTTTTTTTAGTGGGCGGTTTTCAGATGTTAGAGGTGAAATTTTGTTGCCTCCACTTTGTTTCCATTGAGGAAATTAGGTTTATTATTATTTTCCTTGCCAGAATTATTGCCACCACTACCACCATCACCATTACTACTATTACTGCAACTACAACTACGTGTGTACCATTGACTGCACCATTATTTCTACGACTATTACATACTATAACTAATGCTTTCCATTAGCAGCAGTAGTAGTATTAGTATTAGTAGCAGTAGCAGAAGCAACAGTAGGAACAGTAATAGTAGTAGCAGTAGTAACACACACCTCCACCACTATCACTACCACACACCACTAACACCACCGTCACCACCACCACCACGAACCAAACACCACCAACACCATCACTACCACCACGAATGAGAGCCTTTTCACCACCACCACCACCACGAGCGGGAATAGATATAAATTTTCACGGAGTCGCCGGCGTGAGATATTTCCGCTGCTTCATAGAGGTCTTCAATTTTCCCAAAGATAATTACACTCGAAAATTACAATGCCATTACGCCAGCGAGCCCGTGGTGAGTGGCAGGACTCGTCTGGGGCCGGATATAATTACCTTGCCTCCATTTTGACGTCCAGTAATAAGAACCAAATAAATCTTTCCATTTCCGCCGGTATACTTAGAGAGAGAGAGAGAGAGAGAGAGAGAGAGAGAGAGAGAGAGAGAGAGAGAGAGAGAGAGAGAGAGAGAGAGAGAGAGAGAGAGAGAGCATATACAAACACATCAACTCAGGGATATGTATACTGTATAAGTCCATGGGATTACTGTGTGTGTGTGTGTGTGTATGTGTGTGTGATGAGCACGTGAGGTCGGGCATGAGTGACGGAACAGAAGCCTGGAGCAATTAGGTTCTGAGCGCGCTGTGTTGTGTTGTGTTGTCCTTTCGCGGCACGAGGGATGAGACGATCTGTTGTTCTGCCCCGCCCTTCCTTACCCTGCCCTTCCCTACCCTTCCCTGCCCCGCCCTGCCCTTTCCCTCAGTACCCAGCCGTACCCATCTCCCTGCCCCTCACTGTCACCCCTTTACTAACCCCGCACGTCATTCCTTCCCCTCCCTATCCCTCCCACCTTGGTATGTTATTCTCTTCCCTCCCAACCCCATGTCCCCCGTGCCTTTCTCCTCCCCCCTCCCATCTTCCCAAGGCTCCTGTCACAATAGGTACCCCTCCTCCTCCAGTGTCCCCAACAAGTGGCCGAGGACATCATTAGCTCTTAGGCCGTGAAAGGAAAACCATAAACAAGATTTAAGGAAATTATTGAAGGCATGAAAGTGTGTTAAACGGATTTGGAAGGATTAGCTACCATAGAAAAGGAGGAGGATGAGGAGGAGGAGGAGGAGGAAGACCTTGGGGGAGGAAAGGATACCCACGGGTGTGCCTGGCGTCCGTCACCTCTCGCCTGACTTCCTTTCTTCCTTGCGTGTTTATTTTTCCTAATCCTTCGTCGTCATAAGGTCGTTGGCGGGTTGGATTCCGCCGACTTCTCTTTATTCCCTTCTTTGCTTCGGGTGGGCTGGCAGGAATACACACACACACTCACACACACGAATATATAACAATGCAAGTACAATTTTTTCCTTCTTTTTGCTCATAAAAATGCAACATTTTATAACAACTTAAGTATATTAGGTTACTAATTATGCGTGCTCGCTACAAAAGAAAAAAAGAAAGAATAAAAAAATTCTTGACTCCTTGTAAGAGAGAGAGAGAGAGAGAGAGAGAGAGAGAGAGAGAGAGAGAGAGAGAGAGAGAGAATATGCGTGGAGTGAGAGAGCCCTGTTGCTAAGTCTGAGTGGTGATGCATATCATAAAGGTCATCAAAATAATGTTCTCACTGTACATAACACGTGTTGCACAGAGTTATGTGTATGACTTAGTAAGCTCAAGGCATCTCCAAGCAAAGGGTATAATCTTGACGTATATTATATTGCATTAGTTACCCCCTCTTTTTTTTTTTTTTTTTCTTTCTCTCTTTTCCTAACGAGCGTCTGTGAGAGGTTCATGTGGCTGTGGAATGTTCCCTCAAGACTCAAGAGGCTCCAGTCGGCTTCGTCCTCACCCAGCTGATGTGGCGTTTTTTATTTACACTCCACACACGCCTCAGCGCATCTCAGCCTCAGCGGGGCGGACACAGCGACTCGAGAGACAGCCAACGCAGGCGAGACAGGGGCTTCACCTTAGCAGTTCACTCCAGGAGAAAAAAGAGAAAGAAAAAAAGGAGAAAAACAAGGGTCGCGCAAGAAATAAGAATTCTCGTGGACTCCCTTATTTCGAGGCGGCCTGCGGGTAACCCTTTCCTAGCCACCACTGTTGCCACGTTTGCTTCCAGAGTCCAGACACACCTATGCATTTGCCCCACAAGTCTCAAGCACCAGCCACATCTTGGGGACACTGTGCAGGGGCGCCGGTTTATCTTTGTAAGGGCGAGGGAAAGTGTGGATTTTGTTGATTCATTCAGGCTGTGGTGGTGGTGGTGGTGAGAACCTGAGGGAGTCGTCTACCTCG
>NC_087151.1:9505000-9507500 GCF_035594125.1 Scylla paramamosain | reverse complement strand
GTTAGAATAAATTATATGTAGACTCACTGATGACTAATATTCTTATGTGACGTATTTCGAAGAGCTGACGTCAATTTTTGTTTTTAGAATGACGTTCAGCATTATGAGTGACGTCATCAATATTCCGTGACGTCACAAGATCACGCCATCAGTCTTCGAAACCGTCTGATTGGCTGCGGCTTAAGCCCAATTAAAGGCGGCTACATAACCCAATATTTACTTACACGGAAGCCAATCACGGGTCTAATTGATTCAGCGCAGCCAGTCAGGTAAGATGAGTGATACAAATTAGCCAATCCCCGCGCGCCGTATGATGTACAGGCGGCCAATTAGAAGCGAGGGATGCGGCTGGGTGGGCTAAGAGCGGCGTTCTAATTGGTTCACTCGATTTCTGGCATTTGCATGGGATTACGAGTTATGGGGAAGCTGCTAGTGGTGGTGGTGGTGGTGGTGGTGTGATGATCATTGGTAAGCGAGGTGGTATATTTGTGGTGTATCACTTGGGAATGATTTTGTAATTGTTGAAATTGTTGTCATTATAGGAATTTTTTACGCTTTTTTTAGGTCAGGACTTGTTTGTTTGTTTTTCTGGCTAATGGAAAGTCTTAAAAATTGTATGAAAATCTTGCTTTCTTTGTATCATTTTAGTATTTGCCTCTTCATTTTCAATTCTTTGTGTAATTTTTTGGCTTTATATATATATATATATATATATATATATATATATATATATATATATATATATATATATATATATATATATATATATATATATATATATATATACTTTCATCATCTACTTTCATCATCATTATCATTATCATCATCATCACTAACAGCAATTCCTACTATTCCTGCATCAACTAACACATTGCCTTTCTTTCTTTCCAGGAGTGTATACAAGCTGCTTGAATAAGACAACACTGAAGGGACGTACATCACTCTTTCTTGGTGAGTCTTGCCTTGCATTTCTGATATGAATTTTATCATAACACTAAAAGGAGAGAGCGGTGAAAGATTCTAAAATATTTGTTGACACTTAGCGTTGTGAGATCTTAGTGAGGGAGATAGAGAAGGACGAGAAAGAAGGCGACGAGGAGTGATGAACTGACGGACATAGGCAGACAGCAGGACAAAGACAAACATAAAGGAGGAGGAGGAGGATGGGGGGGACCAGAAAGACAGACAGAGATACAAAGAAACAGACAGACGGACATATACACAGTGGAAAAAAAAGCCCCCCCAAAAAAAGAAAGACAAAGAAAGAAAACATAATACTGCAAAGAAAAATAAAAAAAGACTTTAGAATATGTATGAAAAAATAAAATACGTAGTAGAACAAGAGATAAAGGCATGGAAGAAAAGAAAAGAGAGAGGAAGAGTGAAAGAGGAAGATAAAGACAGAGAAAATAAAGAACAGATTAAGAAGGAAGGAGAGAGAGAGAGAGAGAGAGAGAGAGAGAGAGAGAGAGAGAGAGAGAGAGAGAGAGAGAGAGAGAGAGAGAGAGAAATAGTGATAGTGGAAGAGAATGAAAGAGAGGATCAAACCATAAGAAATAGAACATGACACAATGAAAGACAGGGATGGAAGAAGGAGGAAGGAAGGAAAGAGTGAAAGAGGAAATCAAACTGTGAGTCAACTTGGGGAATGGTGCACCAAGACCATGCTTCATCAGGAGGAGGAAGAGGAAGAGGAAAATGTGAATAAGGAAGAAGAGGAGAAGGAGAAAGAGGGAAAAAGGAAAGAGGACGAGAACTGAGAGCTCAATCGGAGGAAGAAGAGGAATAAGAGAATAAGAGAGGAATAAGAGAATGAAGGGAGAAAATCTTTAGAGAGAGAGAGAGAGAGAGAGAGAGAGAGAGAGAGAGAGAGAGAGAGAGAGAGAGAGAGAGAGAGAGAGAGAGAGAGAATGAATGTGACTTCTTGGATTTAGCGTCTCGTGGGTTCTGGAAAGACGCATGTAAGAAAGTGATTACGTTGAGGGATGGCTCTCTCTCTCTCTCTCTCTCTCTCTCTCTCTCTCTCTCTCTCTCTCTCTCTCTCTCTCTCTTTCAAGATTTTCTCCCTCCATCTTTGTTTCTTATTCCTATTCTTCCTCCGATTCGGTTTCTAGTTCTCGTCCTTTTTCTCTTTCCTCTTTCTCCTCCTTTTCTTCTTCTTTTTCTTCCTTTTCCTCCTCCTCCTTCTTCCCTTCCTTCTCCTCCTACTTGTCACATACACAGACACACACAAGAGAGAGAGAGAGAGAGAGAGAGAGAGAGAGAGAGAGAGAGAGAGAGAGAGAGAGAGAGAGAGAGAGAGAGAGAGAGCAGACATTAAGCGTGGTAGTAGTAGTGTCCAATCCTCTATTTCAATTCCAATTCTCTCTTAATTCACTCCCTCCTTCTCCTCCTCCTCCTCCTTTTCCTCCTCCTCCTCGTCCTCTGGGAGTCTGGGTTGAGAAATAGTGAATGACTTTATACTCAAGAAAGTTCGTTCCCTTTAAAGAAGAGAAAATAA
>NC_087151.1:9495000-9497500 GCF_035594125.1 Scylla paramamosain | reverse complement strand
CAAGATACTTTATCACTCTCTGCCTTCTTTATTTCTCTCCTTCATCTTCATCCAATTATTCTTTCTTCCTTGCTTCCTTTCTTTATTTCCTTTCCGTACTCACTCATTCTTCGTCTTTCATTTTCCACTTCCTTTCTCCTTCTCTCTTCTCTACCTTCGTCTTTACTCTTACTTTTCTTCATTCCCTTCTTCTTTTCCCCATTTTCATCTCACATTTTTCTCTGATTCTTTCTCTTTCCCTTCTTCCTTCCTCCCTCCCTCCCTGGACCTCCTGATGGTGAAGTACTGCCTCCGTCTGCCACCTCGTCAGGAGTTGTTGCATATTGCATGGCTTTGCAAATGACGGCTTGTGCACCTCACTTTTTCATGGTTTAATTGACAATAATGTTTGGTTGATGGACGGCGCCATGTCTTGTCGTGTCCGGGACGTGTTGTCAATAGTCCTAAGTCACTGAGGCACATGTACACACACACACACACACACACACACACACACACACACACACACACACACACACACACGAATTGTTCTTATTTTATTGCATACTCCATAACAACATGCATGCTTACATAGTACACACATACATACATAGATACATACATACATACATACATTCATTCATGCATACGTACACATACACACACATACACACATATATACATGAACGTAATTCCACTAAGTAAAACAAACTAACCATAAACCTGCTTTGTTATGTAAACGACCTAACTTTGCTCGTGTAATCGTATGTGTGTGTGTGTGTGTGTGTGTGTGTGTGTGTGTGTGTGTGTGTATTTGGTTGTGTGTGTTTGTTTAAGATGACAGAAAAAAATATGATTAATCCTCTCACCACTACAAACACCACCACCAGTACTGTAACCACCATATCATCACTACCACCACCACCACCACCACCATTATTTAGCCATGCACCACAACCAGCATTCTTTTCACCAACTCTCAACGCTACAAACATCCGTCACCACCACTAAGAGAGAGAGAGAGAGAGAGAGAGAGAGAGAGAGAGAGAGAGAGAGAGAGAGAGAGAAAGGGTGCAAGGGTGACGAGATGCGGCGGAATGTGAAGGTAGAATATGGCAACTTTAGACATGGCAACAGAGGGCGAGAGACGGAGAGCTGAGAGGGCCATCAGTGTGCCCCGCGGGATGGTGCCATGCGATACTGTAACACACTCGTTGCCAACTGAAGGGAGCCCTTTTTTGACGGGTCTTTTACAGACAAGCTGAAGAGGCCGTGAATGGTGGCTTTCATAATACACCAACACACACACACACACACACACACACACACACACACACACACACACACACACACACACACACACACACACAGAAATATTCTAGTTTTATAAGATTCTCGTTGCAAGTTCTATTTTTGTGTTGTTGTCATCGTCTTTTGTTTTTCTTGCTATATTTTTTCCTTTCTTCCATTTGTTGTTGTTGTTGGTGTTGTTGCTTCCATTTTTGACCAGTGTCAAGATTGATTCATTCCGGCACGACTTGTCAACATTAATGAATCTGAAGGAGCTGAGTGGTTGTCGCGTGTTTTTTTTTTTTTTTTTTGTGTGTGTGTGTGTGTTTGTGCGCGTGTCACCATATCTGTGCATCAGTGTCTGTCCGTCTGTCTGTCCATTTGGGTATCAATATGTGAGCAGTAATCCTTTTTCTTTTCATCTGTTGTTTTCTCATTGTCTCTGTTTATTTTGTATATCTGGATGGCTGGCATTGTAGCTACGTGTGTGTGTGTGTGTGTGTGTGTGTGTGTGTGTGTGTGTGTGTGTGTGTGTGTGTGTCTACTCTCCCCAGTCTAGATTGTATGTCTATTTGTTTCTTTGCCTTCCTACCCTAATGTCTGTTTCTGCTTGTTTTCTCATCCCATCTGTACTTTTCAGTCTCTGTATGTCTTTTTAAGTCTGGCTTGCTGCCTATTCATCTGTGTCGCTTCCCAAGTCCATCCACTAACCCTCGATGGCCCTGTCCACCCACCTTCCTCCCTATCTCCTTATACATTCACCTACTTGTTCATTTTCCTATCCATGCACCTTCCTCACTATTAACTTATCCATTCACGTATTCCTTCCTATCTCTGTTCTTTCAGCTCTGTATTCCCTCTATTCCCCCTCTATTCACAATCCTCTAATCCTCTAATCCTTCTCTCCTTCATACTACCTGACGGGGAAGACGCAGCATACTGACGTCTATTATAGCTAAGCGGGCGAACGCGAAACATCAACCCCACCTACACCGAGGGGCGCCTTCGACTCCCGCGGCCCTTCCGCCCCTAGTTGGCGAGGCTTCCCGTGGCGTGCTGCAGGGGGCGGAATGTTCCTGGGCCTCGGGTATTGGCAGAGTGTGTTGCTCGGTGCTTAGGGGAGATGAAAACATTATTGCTCCATGACTCCTGTTCCCTACGAGGCCACGAGTAGGAGGAGGACCAGCAGGAGGAGCAAGATGTAAAAGAGATGGAAGAGGGAATAGAAGGG
>NC_087151.1:9477500-9492500 GCF_035594125.1 Scylla paramamosain | reverse complement strand
CTCGTCTTCATGTTCCTTTGTTTCTATTTTTATACGTACTCGTTTCTTGCTATTATTGTTCTCTCCCCCTCCTTCTCCTTCTCCTGCTCAACATCCAAATACTTCTTCCTTTTCTTCTTATTTCTTATTGTTAATCTTTATCTCTTAGTCGTCATTCCTCCCCAGTTCTCCTCTTCATGTTCTTTTGTTTCTATTTTTATACGTGCTTGTTTCTTGCTACTATTGTTCTCTCCCCCTTCGCCTCCTCCTCCTCCTCCTGCTGCTGCTCCTCTTCCTGGTGGTGGTGGTGGTGGTGGTGGTCGTGTGTTCCTTGTTTATAAGTCTGGTAGCATATGTCTCCATAAATGTCAGTCCTAGCGAACGCCATTGCGAATCTCCTTCACATCTTGGCCACAGTGCCGTGTTTGCCAGCCCACCGCAAATGTCTCCCTTCTCGGTGGTGGTGGTGGTGGTGTTGGTGCTCAGGGTTAGAAGCGTTTTGGTGGTGATGGTCGTGGTGGTGGTGGTTTGGGTGGTGGTGGTGGTGTGATGTTGTCTCCTCCATCAACCTTTTCTGGTGCAATCTGATCCTGGACGTCTCTCTCTCTCTCTCTCTCTCTCTCTCTCTCTCTCTCTCTCTCTGCTTTCGTGTGGTGTGTCTTATTTTTTCCTTAGTCTTCCCAACTCGTTCTTTTTTTTTTTTTTTTTGCGTTTATATATTTTTTGTTCTATTTCCTTCTCGTCTTTTGTCTTTCGCATCTCGTTTTTCTTTCGTTCGTGTCTCTATGTTGCCTCGTATTTCTTTTCGTTTTTCTCTCTCTCTCCTTCCGTTTTCTTTCTTTCTTTGCCCTTTATGTTTTTATTTGCCATTTGTTCCCTCTTACTGTCGCCATTTTGATACTGATCCTTCTTACTCTGTGTTCTCCTCCTCCTCCTCCTCCTCCTCCTTCTCTTCCTCCTCTTCCTTCTCCTCCTTCTCCTTATATCTGTCTGTCACCAGCTGTTCTTGTCTCTCCGTTGTCTCCTCTTCAGCATCTCTTTATCTCTCTTTTTCTCCCTCCCACTTTTCTCCCTACAGTCTCTCTCCTTCCCTCCCTCCCTCCTTCCCTTACTCTCTCTCTCCCTCTCTCTTCCTCTCTCTTCTCTCCTCCACCCTCACCCTGCAGTCTTTCTCGACACCTCCCTCTGACTTACTCCCTCCAATCCTACTGCATATTCCTCCTCCTCCTCCTCCTCATCCTCCTCCTCTACCCAACCTTTCTTGTTTAGCTTACTCCTCCTCTTGTTTTACTCCTTTTCACTCCTTTATTCTTTCCTTTTTTATTCTTTCCTCAGTTATTATTCCTCTTTCCACCTCTCTCTCTCTCTCTCTCTCTCTCTCTCTCTCTCTCTCTCTCTCTCTCTCTCTCTCTCTCTCTCTCTCTCTCTCTCTCTCTCTCTCTCTCTCTCTCTCTCTCTCTCTCTCTCTCTCTCTCTCTCGTGCCTTCTTCCTTACATACCTTTCTACATGTCTGCCTGTCTACACAATCCTGTTTCCATCACCTGTCTCTACCTCCTCCCCTATCCTCCTCTCCCTCTCCTCCTGTTCTTGTCCCCATCACCACTCTCTCCTATTCACCTATCTTCCCTGTCTCCCTTCTCTTCCCCTGCTCCTGTCTCCATCACCTCCCTCTTCCTCCCCCTCTTCCCTATTATCCTTTGCCCTTCACCTACCCTACACCTCCCTTCCCACTTCTCCCTCCTTCCCTTCTCCCTGTTCCTCTACCTTGCCTTGCTCGTCCATGCTAATCTATTATGATACAATATGTTAACGTCTGGAATGGGAGCCAGGAGTTTACGTCTTCCCTTCCATTACGGGATTGTGGAAAAGAGACAGAATCGCGTCGAGCAGAGGGAATCTGAGAAGGATTTGCATAAATATACAGTTTGCATAATCCAGGAATGGTTGAAACTTTACGTCAAAAAAGTTGTGCTTGACGGGGGAGGGAAAGGAAAGGGCGGGTGGTGGTGGTGATGGTGGTGGTGGTGGTCTCATGGGTGGTGGTGGTGGTTCTGGGTGGGTGGTGGTGGTGGTTGTGGGTGGGTGGTGGTGGAGGTAGTAATCGCAGCTGTTGTGGTGATGAGGGTGATGTTATATAACTATTCTGGTGTTGTGGTAGTGGTGGTGGTGGGTGGTGGTGGTGGTGATAGTCACAACATTAGTGATCGTGGTGGTAGTAACGCGGGTAATTGTAATAGAAATACAATACCTGTAATTACGTAACTTTCATGACAATTAGCTTGGTCTGGTTGTGCAGGTAAGAAGGAAAAGATATGGATGGAGAAAGAGAAAAGGGAAGAAGGGAAAAGATGGAGGGGAGAAAGAAGCGAAAGATGACAGAAAAAAAACGCCACTTCGAAGATGGGTTAAGTTAGGTAGGTTAAGTTGGTTAGATTGGGTTAGCTAACGTTAGATTGTGATGGTGGCGGTGATATAGAAAATTTAGAGAAAAAGAAAATACTAAGGGGAGAAAATGTGAAGGGAAGAAAGCAGAGAGAGAGAGAGAGAGAGAGAGAGAGAGAGAGAGAGAGAGAGAGAGAGAGAGAGAGAGAGAGAGAGAGAGAGAGGATATGGGAACCAGCGGGGAGTAATTATAGTAAATTATAGAAGCTCTGTACCTGTGTGTGTGTGTGTGTGTGTGTGTGTGTGTGTGTGCGTGCGTGTGGAGGAGAGAACACCAGCCAACTAACGGTTATCTTGGTGTAAACATCCCCACCACCATCGCCACCATCACCACCACACACAACACCTCCATTTCCCTTTAAACCCTCAGCCTTATCTCTCCTCCCATCTGTTTGTCTGTGTATCCATTTGTTCCTCTTCCTTTCCTCTAATACTTCCTCCTTACTTGAGTTATATGCAGCCTTTTTTTTTGCATTCCTTTCTCCCTTTATTGTTTTGTTTAACCTTTTAACTTCCTATATTAATTTTTTTTTTCGTCTTCAATCGTCTAACTTTTTTCCTGCCACTCTTCCTTGTTTTCTTTTTTTCTCCCTTCTCTATCTCCTTCATTCTTTTCACTTAACAATTTTTTTCTTCCATTTATTACTTTTCCTTGCACCTGTTCATTTACTCTTACCCCTCTCTCTCTCTCTCTCTCTCTCTCTCTCTCTCTCTCTCTCTCTCTCTCTCTCTCTCTCTCTCTCTCTCCTGCTTATCTCCCTTTCTCTCTTGCTCACATCTCCGTTACCTTCTTTTCTCTTCTCTTCCCTTCCTTTTCCCTTCCCTTCCCTCCCCTTTCCTTCCCTTCCCTTCCCTTCTCTTCCCTCCCTTTGCCTCGTCTTTTCGTCACCTTCGGCTCAGCTTTAGATAACAAACAAAGGTGCCGTAACTCTGAGAACGTCACGGCCCGTCCCACTAACTCTCCTCCTCCTCCTCCTCCTCCTCCTCTTCGTTTCTTCTTTTCCTCCTGCTTCTTCTTCCGTCTTCTTTGGTCATCGGGGAAGACACTGCTGACACTGATTTACTAAAGAGAGAGAGAGAGAGAGAGAGAGAGAGAGAGAGAGAGAGAGAGAGAGAGAGAGAGAGAGAGAGAGAGAGAGAGAGATGTCTGTGAACTTTTTTCTGTCTCACTTTTACTCGCTACATGTTATTTGTTTGTTTCTCTTTTGCTCCTTGATATTTCGAAGTGGCCTTTGTTTACTCAGTTCCCTTTTCTCTCTCTCTCTCTCTCTCTCTCTCTCTCTCTCTCTCTCTCTCTCTCTCTCTCTCTCTCTCTCTCTCTCTCTCTCTCGTTTTTGTTTATTTTCTTTTTTTTACTTTTCTCTTTCTCTCTGTCTTTGTCTCTTTAAATTATCACCTTAGTTTGGTTTTGTCTTGTGTTCTTAGATTATTATTTCTCATCTAACTTTTTTTCTTCTTTTCCATCATGTTTTTTTTTTCATCAGCTTTTCACGCACACAAAAAAGAAAAAAAGAGAAAGTAAAAGAAAAAAAGGTTATATGCAAAAGAGTTAAGATTTCATGTTTCATTCCTCATAAACACGTCAACTTTTTCTTTAGTTATTTTTCTTTTATTTCTGTTTTTTTTTCACTGGACTCTACCACTACGAAAAAAGAAAAAACTTAAAACGACAGAAAAAAATAAATACTCATTAAATAAAATAAGTAATAAGAAACATGCAACGACAACAACAACAAAAAAAATGTATATATAGACACTCGAGATTATGACGAATAAATTAAGCAGCGATGAGATGAAACTGACTGACGGGACTGAGTGATGAAAGAAAACAACAATTTAACTCCCTCGCGTGGTCATCGTCTTTCATTATTCACTTCTGTTTTGAAGGCGAAGTGATAATAATAATGTGTTTCTTGGTCACGAGTCGAGTGTCAGAGAGAGAGAGAGAGAGAGAGAGAGAGAGAGAGAGAGAGAGAGAGAGAGAGAGAAAGAGAAGTGAAAAATAGAAATAATAATCTTAGTATCTCTGGTGTTAGCGAGGGAGGGAGTGAGGGTGGGAGGCAAGATAGAGGGAAGAAGGGAGAGGGAGAGGGAGAGGGAGAGGAAAGGGGGAGACACAGCTGCTATTGGTCTAAGGTTACTCTCGCAAGTCCCTGTGTAGATTAAGCAGAGAGAGAGAGAGAGAGAGAGAGAGAGAGAGAGAGAGAGAGAGAGAGAGAGAGAGAGAGAGAGAGAGTTGTAGTTGTTGTTGTTGTTATTATTATTATCATTATCATCGTTATAATTACTACTACTACTACTACTGCTACTACTACTATTACTACTACTACTACTACTACTACCATCACCACCATCACTACCACCAAGAACACCACCACCACCACCATATCAGTTTGACTTAAGATATTAATGACAATGATAGTGAAGAGGAGGAGGAGGAGGAAGTAGAAAGAGGAGGAGAAAGAGAATCAGAAAAAAGAGGAAGAAATATCAACAGACAACATAACGATAAAATAACAGGAGATAGTTATATAATGGTGGCAGTGATAATAATGGCGGAGATGATAATAATAATGATGATGATGATGGTGATGATGAGGATGGTGATGTATGGTGATGATGTGTGATGAGGCAGGCTGCTGATCCGCGATTACTCCAAGACTCTTCCACATTACCATAGATTTCTCGTTTGCGATAGAAGAGAGACCAACCTAGCACCATTTTTCTTCACCACTTTCTCTCTCTCTCTCTCTCTCTCTCTCTCTCTCTCTCTCTCTCTCTCTCTCTCTCTCTCTCTTTATATAGGTTTCCGCAAGTTTTAGATATTTTAAGTTGTTGGTAAGAGAGAGAGAGAGAGAGAGAGAGAGAGAGAGAGAGAGAGAGAGAGAGAGAGAGAGAGAGAGAGAGAGAGAGAGTGCGTGTGTGTTTATCAGTTAATCAGTTAACCAATTAGTCAGTCATTTAGTTAGTCAATTAATCTCTTCCCTTCTTCACTACTTTTTTTTTCTTTACAACTGTTGCATTTTACAGGTCTGTCTGAGGCACCACCACCACCAACAACACCACCACCATCACCACCACAACCACAACCACCGCCACCACCAGAACCTGTCGACGCAAGAACACCTAATCCACTGAAGTCTCATCCACCTACCTACCTACCTACTTACTCGACCTGCCTGCCACCCTCAGCTGCATTCTCTCCACTTCACCTTTCGCCCAGATAAGTACAGGCACTAGACGATCTTGCTAATAGCGTCTCGGAGCCCTCTAAGTCTTGTTGGGCCGCGTGAAGCACTAGCCAGGAGTCGTGACCAGTTGGAAGATAATAAATGAGTGTGTTTTGCTGGGAATGTTGACGGCGAAGGGATGGGAGAAGGAGGAGGAGGAGGAGGAGGAGAAGGAGGAGGAGTGATAAAAGAGATTGTGAGGAGAAGAAGAATAAGGAGGAGGAGGAGATGGACAAAGTGGACGGGGGAATAAGACAATGAGGAAAGAAAGAGAGGGAGAAGTGGAGGTACAGTGCTACATGTTTGAGGAAAAGATTATCTGGTAAGTGTGAGATTATGAAGGCATTTGTCTGTCGCTCGCTGCATTATTGTCTCTTTGTCATGCACCTCCTCGCCTAGCCTCGCCCTTACTCTCGCTGCAGTCACCACTATCTGATTATTTGTTAGGAAAAAGAACAGGAGATGGAGGAGGAGGAGCAGGAGGACGCGAAGAAGCAACAGGAGGAGGAGGAGAAGAGCAGGTGGGACAGAAGAAGGCGGAGATGAAGGTAGTGGTGGACAGCAAGAAAAAAAGCCTCAAGATCAGCGGTAATCATGATGGGTAATGATAACTCTTATTGTCGGATAAACACTGCTAAGAAGTGATGTGTGGGCCGCGAGGAGGAAGGGAGGAGGGCAGGAAAGAAGCAGGATAGAATAGCTAGGGAGAAGGAGAGTAGATGGAGAGAGAGGGGGAGAATAAAATGAGTGAGGGAGATGACGGGAGGGAGAGGAACGAAGTAGGGGTTTAGCAAGGGCAAATATCCTGCTGCCTCGGGAACGGCGGCGCCCAGGTTGTACTTAATCTGACAGTGAGTTTGCGGAACAACAGCAACGACGGCGAGTCTTCTTAGGAAATTCATCGGGAGTATTGGCTGCTGGATAAAGTTTTGTGAGTTTGGTATTTCACTTCCTCTCTCTCTTTCTCTCTCTCTCTCTCTCTCTCTCTCTCTCTCTCTCTCTCTCTCTCTCTCTCTCTCTCGCCAGTATCAGTTTCACTATACTGTCATTTCCTTCACCACCTCCACCACCATCACCACCACCACCACCACCACCTCCTTCACACCACCTATCCCCCTCGGTCCTTCACCCTCACTGCCACACGACACCATCACCACCACCTGCATCACCCACACCACCACACTCCCCACACCCCATATCACTACTACAACCTGCCATTTTCACCACGAGTATAGTTCACTCAGCCTGCCACTAAGTAACTCCCTTCCACCCCTTTTGCAACAACCACCAGTGTCACCCAGTCCACCTTCAGTCAGGCACCTACACCACCCTGGCCTGTCTCACTGTCACCACCACCACCACCACCACCACCACCACCAGCAGGCAGAGTTAGTTAATGAGGGATGTTTACGCTTTACTTAATCATTAGCTAAGTCAGAAGGGTCACTTGTACACCTGAAGGAGAAACTGCACACCTTGAGAGAGAGAGAGAGAGAGAGAGAGAGAGAGAGAGAGAGAGAGAGAGAGAGAGAGAGAGAGAGAGAGGGGGAAGGGGAAGGGATGGTGGAATAAAAAAAATGGACATGTTGCTGCTTCTTTCAATGTCCGTGGGCGTGTCCTTAGCCCAGGTCCGTGACGTGTTGTAAAGGACGTGTGGGTTGCGAGGGAGAAGGTTCAGAAAAAGAAGTGGAAAGAGACTGCGCTACCTGATCTCTCTCTCTCTCTCTCTCTCTCTCTCTCTCTCTCTCTCTCTCTCTCTCTCTCTCGTATGAAAAGAGGGAGAGAGAGAGGGATGGTGTGCCGTGAGGGATGCTTCATTCATCTCATCTCTTGGGCTTATTTGTTGAGGTTCATTTCTCAGTGTTTATTTACGTTTCTTCGGGTAATTACTTTGTTCTTGTCTACGATGCACGATTATTATTTTTTTGAGGCGTTTATGAGTTTGAGTTTTTCCTTCTTATCTTTTTTTTTTTTGTTTACTTTTATGCAGCTTGGTTTTCTGACTCGTATTTCGGTTTTCTTATACCTGTTTTATTTATTTATTTTTTTTTTGAGAATGGCATAATGAACTTTTTAATTATTTATTTTTTTATCTTGTTCGATTTCCCTAATACATAAAAATAAATAAATAAATAAAAGGCAATCGTATTTTATTTCATTTTTTTGGCTGATGGAATTTGTCGTGTATATCTTTGGCGCTGTATAAGTATTTTACACATCAGCTAAGTTACTCCAAAATCGCCCAAAGTTACTACAATAATACCTCAAACTTGTCTCCAAAGTTACCACAAAGTTCTCCCAGAGTTATCAGAGTTATCACAAGTCACCAAAAGTTACCTAGTGTCACTTCATGCCGTCCCAAAATTATGTGGCAACACTTTAATGCACCACAAATCTTCATGTTACCTTCCGTCACATCTCTTTACCACCCGTCACATTTACCTTCTCTCTCCACCATCCCGTCACTCCCCGTTACCTCCCGTCTCCTTTACTCTCTCCTTGTCATTAAGTCATCCGTGCTGCATGTTACCTCCAGCCACTTCCCGTCACCTCCCGTCACCTTTACCCTCTATTCCTCCCCACACCACGTCATCTTACAACTAGTCACCATCCCGTCACTTTTCGTCATTTTCCGCCACCGTTACGCTCTCTCTCTCTCTCTCTCTCTCTCTCTCTCTCTCTCTCTCTCTCTCTCTCTCTCTCTCTCTCTCTCTCTCTCTCTCTCTCTCTCTCCACTGTGTAAGTCACCGTAAACCCAGCCACCGTTCTACTCATTGTTTCGCCACAACACTTAGTAAACAAATTACTCAAATTGTTTTCTGTTAATTGATATAATTCTAGGTGATTGTGATGGATGGATGGTGTGTATGTATGTATGTAGGTACGTAGGTAGGTAGTTAGGTACATAGGAATATGACGGGAGTGTGTGTGTGTGTAATGTTCCCGTCGTCTGCACTCTCTCTCTCTCTCTCTCTCTCTCTCTCTCTCTCTCTCTCTCTCTCTCTCTCTCTCTCTGCAGGGAACGCATTTTCTCGAACAAGGACTCGCTTATTTTCACATTTTCCTTTTTACTGGGGACAAATTCTTTCTTTCCAGGACACCTTTCTCCTCCTCCTCCTCCTCCTCCTCCTCCTCCCCCTTCCTCCTCCTCCTCTTCCTCCCCCAAGAAGGCCATACAAGGCTAGTTTCACATCCCATTACCTTATAAAATGGAGACCCCACTTTTATTATTTTTTTAGCTTTCTTTTTGGGTGTATTTTTTATTTATTTATTTTTTCCATTATTCTTTTATTGCACGATATTGGTGCTTTTATTGTGAGGCTAAATATTTGCTGGGTTTTTTGTAAAGATGTGTATTTACTTTGTTTATTGTTTTGGTTTTCTTGAGTGTGTGTGTGTGTGTGTGTGTGTGTGTGTGTGTGTGTGTGTGTGTGTGTGTGTGTGTGTGTGTGTGTGTGTGTGTGTGTGTGTGTCCTCGAATAAAGAGAAAAGAAAGTGGGTTACTAAATGATGTTTTAGATGCGAAAATATAAAAATGAAATGTTTCTGTTTATATGAAACGTCCATTTTCTTTGTTGTGCGTGTATGTGTGTGTGTGTGTGTGTGTGTGTGTGTGTGTGTGTGTGTGTGTGTGTGTGTGTGTGTGTGTGCGAGCCAGCCAGAGTCATTCCTTCAGAAAATGGCGACAATATGGAAGATGCAGTCCTGTCTTTGTCCTGGCGGCGGCCTGGTTGGGGGGAAGGGGTAGGTAGAGGGAGTGGGAGAGTGAGGGGAGAGAGGAAGAGAGGGGAAGGAAGAAGAGGGAGGGAGGGAGGAGTTGGGGGAGTCATAGGAGGGGGATACAAAGGCCCCTTTTATATTCAGCTGCTTTGCATTGCCTCGGGTATTCTCCATAAAAGACCCGAAAGATTTACAATATAGCTGACTCCGCTTGCAGTCAGGTATTCCCGAGACATTTTAGATTTGAATACGGAAACAAATGCAATCCGTCTCTCTCTCTCTCTCTCTCTCTCTCTCTCTCTCTCTCTCTCTCTCTCTCTCTCTCTCTCTCTCTCTCTCTCTCTCTTCTGGTCTGTTTCCGCTTCGTTTTTCTTTCTCTTCTTCTTTCTGGTACCGATTCCTTTTCTTCTTCGCTTCTTTCTTTGTGATCTTTTTTTTTATTCTTCTTCTTCCTTTCTCTAAAATGCGTCTCAGTGTAGCGGGAATGATTGCTGCGGACGCCAGGCAAAACAGACACACGCACGCACATGCACCCAGGCACGCACCCACGCACACGCGCGCGCAGCACACACACACACACACACACACACACACACACACACACACACACACACACATATACCAACTCTTCTTTATTTAAAGACACATATTAATCATAGATACTTTGAACCTATGAAAAAAAAAAGATTTGTAAAGCTGATGAAATATTCTTGCCTGAAAAGTCAAAGGTTATGACAAAAATATGTGATTACGTGGTTGTTAAAAGTGTGTGTGTGTGTGTGTGTGTGTGTGTGTGTGTGTGTGTGTGTGTGTGTGTGTGTGTGTGTGTGTGTGTGTGTGTGTGTGTGTGTGTGTGTGTATGTAATTTTTCATAGATTAACTATTGTTCACTATGAATATGTACCGCCAAGTGTAATTAGGTAAACAAGGAAAGTCCGATTTATGTATTTGTAAATAAAAAAAATATATATATAGATAGATAAATAAGAATAAAACAATCAAAAACATACATGTAATATCGCTATAGATGTAATAATGTATAAATTATTTTAAGGATATTCTTAATCAAAGCTTCCCGCTAAGCAAGACCGCCTCAGATAAACACTCCCTGAGGCGAACAGGACAATACATCATCACCTTCATCACTGAGCGTCACCATCACCACTACCAGCACCACCGCTACATTTCTGTCAGCCCAGACTCACCGGCTAGCGAGGTATAGAGTTCCTACGTGGCAAGGACCGTAGGAACTTCATACCGTGCTCTTTGGGAGAGTCACAGTTCGTCACAGAAAGAATCCACATAGAGCACAACACAAGAAGACCCGACCAGGAAGTGAAACAGCGCACATCGACAGGACCCTATCGCGCCCCGCCCCGCCCCGCCCCGCCCCGCACCACCGGAGATAATTACAATATAAGTCACTCAATTGTTCCCTGAAATCCTTACCTGCCACCCTTCCTTCCCTCCTCCTTGACCGCGGCGTCTGGGCACGAGCTGGACGCCTAGAGGGGACACTCCTACACGCCCCTCCAGGATGAGGAGAGCGTCCCACATTCAGGAAATAGAAATAGGATGTGTGTTTTTCCTCGATCATGTCAAGTAGTGCAGGACGCTGAGTCACGGAGGCAGGAACTGTAATGTTAGACGAAGAAAACAGAATATATGTGTCTTGGGAGCTGGTATTGGGGTCTGGATGGATACATGTGTAAATATCCTCGATTTAAGAGGGAATCATGCTGCAAGGAAGACGTGTCAGGCTGCATAGCGTTTCTATGAGTCACATTTACAAGCTTCTCACTCATGTCCATCCCTATAGAAAATATAATATAATATGTGCCATGAGATGTGGTATTAGGATCTAAATGTATACATGTTTCTCAGTATCTTTAATTTAAAAAGGGAATTATGCATCAAAGGACACGTGTCAGGCTGCACAGCACTTCCAAGGGTCATACTCACAAGCCTCTCACTCATGTTCATCTTTGTGACTGGTGGGGATTATTGCCAGCTTTATGCGTGTGGTCTTTGAAGGCATGTCATCCTAAACTAAAATGTACATGCATATGTTAATCCGGTTCTCGCTATAACTTGTAATTACGTCCTCTGTTTCTGAATGGCGAGCGTGACTGCGCGTGAGGTGGGTGAATTCTTGTGATAGGTGAATCGTGCCGGATGGGCTGCTGCCACTCATTGCGTTGTCATCAGTCACTGCCGGCCAGTGCACCCCTCTTACTATCTCACGATACCTCCACACCCCCGCTTTCCTGGTGCAGACTGATGGAGGGGTGGGGGAAACGGTACTAAATTTGTGTGGTGGGTATGGAGTTGTTGAGAGAGAGAGAGAGAGAGAGAGAGAGAGAGAGAGAGAGAGAGAGAGAGAGAGAGAGAGAGACCTAAGATTCATATCATAACTCTAAGCCATTATTACCACTACTAATACTCAAAACTTAGATATTATATACGTTACATTTTAAATCATTGAACAATGATTACACTGCATCTTAAAACAACAACAACAAAAACAATAAATAAATAACTTGGTTTTTCATAGGGCATGAGGTGGGTGACATCTCAAAACATTCCTTTAAAACTTAGACCACTCACTTGAATTTTGTATTTATATTTCATGAATAATTATGGCACATCATGAAATACTATAGAAAAACAAGCCTATTTCGTGGATGAGAGGGGCAGTAGAGGGCGGTGGCGTCGTAGGAGGGGAGCTGGGAATGGCAGGGAGGGGGAGAACGAGGAGGAGGAGGAGGAGGTAAACAAGACAGGAGGCCCACAAGACAACCGGCAGTGTTCGGGTACGCGCGCAGTGATAATCTTGTTAGTGATACGTAATTCCTGGACACTGGTGACCGCTTTTCCTGGTAAGTGTGCTGCTGATACTGTGCAAGTAATGAGGGGGCTGTGTGGCGACCGTGTGGAGTAAGTGAATGTGGAGGGAGTCTTAATCACTGATTGTCATGTGTTCATTTCGTCACCTGGTGTCTCGTTATACAGTCACTACTCAGGTAATACGTATGCATTTGAGTGTCTTAATATGAACAGACACTACAGATAATCGAGGAAGGACCAAGCAAGTGAAAAGTGTATTGATATTTATGCTGTAAGTAAAAAAAATGTGGAAATGTTGGTATCCCTGCATTGGTCGTGTTGGTAGCCCTTGCTAGGCCGGTTAAGTTTAAGGACAGTCTTCCTTATTGTAAACAGATACTTCAGGTAATAAAAAAAAGGACTGACGAAGGAAAACCGTATACATCCACACGAAGGAAAACCGTATACATCCACACTATGATATAATGGTAATGGTGCGTCTGACTTGTCCATGTTGGTATCCCTCCCTAGGCCTGCTAAGCTAAGGGGCAGTTTTCGTAACCTTCCTCATGTTTTGTTCGCCATTAGTGATGTTCAGATGTACTTTTGATCATCTTGCTTGAAAACGCGTCTTGAATATATGGAATAGTTGATTATTGTGTAATTTCATGTGTTGGAAGCAGGCGTCCCACACCACTCTCCCATCTTCACTCTCCCTACCACCTACCACTGACCACCTACCGGCACCTCACTCCCCTCCTTCTTCACCACCCTTATCTCCCCCAGTGTGTTGTCTCCCTACCATACTTCCCTCATCCCACCACTCTCTCTTCCCCATAACTATCTCCCCTTCCTTCCCTCTCCCACTTTCTCATCCTCTCCACTCTCCCTCCCTCCCCTCCACACCACCTCCCAACATGCTCTCTCTCCTCTTGCCTCACCCCTCCCTCTCCTCGGGCGCTTCACTTGCTCTAACAGTCTCTCCACTTTACCCCGGGGTTCAAAGCTTCACTTGCTCGAACACTCTCCTCTTTATCCTAGGGTTCGAAGCTCCACTTCCTTCCTCTTCCTCCCCTCCCACTCCCTGTCTTCCTCTCTCCCCTTCCCATTTCCCCCGTCGCTTCGTGCCTCCCCTAGCGAACCGTCAAGGTGGGACGAGCGCTAATGACTATTACTAACGCTGGCGAGATAAGATCCACTAAACATTGAAAGAGGTGAAGGGAGGAAGTGCAGGGCGGACGTGGCCGGACGCGAGGCTGCCCGAGCGTCCACTCTGCCACAGGAACACAGTTGAAATACCATTACATAAAGGCGTCTGACGGGAGTTACGTTATGACGGGAAGAGGCACTGATGGAGCCTTTATAGTGGCGTCACGTGAGGGGCGGGGAAGACTGGGGAGGCGGGGAGGGGGGGAGGAAGAAGGGAGGAGAACACTGACTGAGCCGCGGAAGTCACGTCATCGCCTGAGTACATCGTAGGAAGCATTTCTATAACGTGTGGTGATGTGCTGCGGGTACTGAAAGAATGACTGACTTACCTAAATATCATACACTCAAAAACTATCGTTTGGTGCTCTCTAGCATTTTTTTTATACATCATTAAATAAAAGGAGGGGAAGGTGAAGAGAGCGTCAGGGTAAAAACAATCTGAGGTGGAGGAAGGATACAAGTAAGAGCAAGTAAAATGTGATAATTTATGAGGAAGGAAAGGGAAAAAGAATGCTGGAAGAAGTACAGGGAATGAGAGAAAAAAAAGGACAACGGAAGGGAAGGAGTGGAGTGTAGAGAGAGAGAGAGAGAGAGAGAGAGAGAGAGAGAGAGGAGAGAGAGAGAGAGAGAGAGAGAGAGAGAATGGGGGTGAGGGTGGTACAGCCGGCTGGAAAGGGAAAGAGGGAGAGAGAGAGAGAGGGGTAGAAAGAGAGGGGGGCGGATGGAGAGGGGAAGAGGGGGAGAGAGACAGAGGGAGGGTAGGGGAGTGGATGGGGGGGTAGTGAACACCGGATGTCCGCTCTCTGTTCCGCCTCCAGTCCTCCCTCCCTTTCTATTGGCCGCCCCCCTCCGCCTGGCCACGCCCACGCCCCTTCCCGGTCACTGGGTTGAGCGCCACGAAGGTCGACGCAACAAACAGAAGCTGAATTGCATATTGTATTATGTATTTTCTCTCCCAGGTGGCAGCCATGAGGGGAGGGGAAGGGGTAGACCATGGCAGGGGAGAGGAGGGTAGTCCAGGTTTGCTGGGGAGTGAAGGTTGGGGGGGGAAAAGTCCTTAATGACTAGCATGAAGGTTGTTAATGATAGGCTTGTGATGGTTTGGTAAATAGATTTTTTTTTTCACTCTCTCTCTCTCTCTCTCTCTCTCTCTCTCTCCTCTCTCTCTCTCTCGTGTGTTTTGTTTTTTTGTCGCGTTGATCGGCTGGTGGGGATTAAAAGGAAGGTTTTCTGAGTTGTGTGTGTGTGTTCTAGTGAGTTCCTGTTTTTATGTTTGGACATTTTTGGGTTGGGTCTCTCTCTTTCTCTCTCTCTCTCTCTCTCTCTCTCTCTCTCTCTCTCTCTCTCTCTCTCTCTCTCTCTCTCTCTCTCTGTGTGTGTGTGTGTGCATTTCGGAGATTTCCACCTCAAAGAAAGAAAAAAAAAATGTGCTTGTCTTAGTTGATGCACTGGCGGGGGACACGCTTGAGAGAGAGGAAAAGAAGTAAGAGTTGCCAGAGTGAAGAATACTGAAATTATTTACGATGATTGATTACGATTATTCGGTAGACTCGTGTGTGTGTGCTTTCTTTAATAGTTCTTTCGTATAAACCT
>NC_087151.1:9465000-9472500 GCF_035594125.1 Scylla paramamosain | reverse complement strand
ACCACCAGTCCGGCATGCCTCGTGGTATATCATCCTTCTGCCTCATCTCCTCCGTTATTTTCTCTTGCCTTTTTTTTTAAGCCATTTTATTGCTCTCTTTTACTGCTGTTTTTTTTTTTTCTCCTCGTTTGTTTTTCGTTCGTGATTTCCGTTTGGTTATTTTTGTGTGGCTATTAATTGCTCCCTTTTTTGCTTTTTTCTATCACTGCTCCACTTCCTCTTGCTCCTCTCTCTCTCTCTCTCTCTCTCTCTCTCTCTCTCTCTCTCTCTCTCTCTCTCTCTCTCTCTCTCTCTCTCTCTCTCTCTCTCTCTCTCTCTCTCTCTCTTACACTATCGAGAGGTCACTGTAGGTCACACTTACCGTGCTAAGTTAGATAACAAGGATAGATTAGTGTAGCTTTAGTATTAGAAGCAGACCAGTCTCTCCCTTTTCCTAAGCAGACTCTTCTTCTTCAACGTTTCTCACACTTTCGAGGGTTCAGTTTAGGGTCACTTTTCCTTTTCTGAGTTATAGCAATATTAGTTAATTTCTTAGTGTAAAAGAAACAGTTCACTCTTTTCTCTCTCTTAAGCAGATTCCTCTTCCTCCACGACTTCCAAGGGATCACACTAGATTACACTTGGCTTTCCGAGTTCGGCAGCAAGGTTAGCTTAGTGTATTTCATAAACAGTTTGCAATTGAAGATCACTTTTTTTCCCTTTCGTTAGTGGTCTCCTCCTTCTCTCTCTTTCACACCTTTTAGAGGGGGTCACACTGGGTCACACTAGCCTTCCTGAATTATAGCGAGGTCAGTGTATTTTTTTAAACCGTTAGCAGGCTCCTCTTCCTCCTCTTCCTCCTCCTCCTCCTCCTCCTCTTCCACACCCCTCTCCTTAGGGTCACTTAGGGAAGGTCACGTGGTACGCGGGGCGGGGCCAGGACTGGGAGCGGCGACCCTCTCGTGAAGTGACCTCAGGAAGGGTCTGCGTCTCTTTGCCGTCCAGAGGAAGATGGGCAGACGTGGTGGTGGCGTGACTGATGTGACCGACTTGGTGACTGAAACTGCAAGGATGGTGGTTGAGGATGTGGATGTGGAGTAGATGAATGAAGTGGGATGTGGGTGATGTGATGGAAGAGATGGACTTGATTTATGATGTTGGTGGTGTGACTGGTGTGGTGACTGTCATTGCAAAGCTGGTGATGCAGATGCTGGGAGATTTCAGCATACTTCTGAAATTCTGGATAATCCTTTTCAGACTATACCTTTTGCTGTCCAAGGGCAGAACCGCTCTTACATAAAAATAAAGGAGGTTGATGTGCAGTAAGTGGATGTGGAAGATGTAATTACACGTTTGCTGTGAATTAAATGAAGTGAGATGTGCTGGATGTGATGATGTGAAAGATGAACTTGTGGTGTTGATGGGTAGGTGATGGTGGTGCTAATGGTGGTGGGTGATGGTGGTCAAGGACTTCCTGTAGTGGTGATTTGTTTGGTGTTGTTTATGGTGTTGTTGGTTGTGGTGATCAGAGGTGATGTGACAGGCAGAGGAGAAAGAGGATTGTTGTCGTGATGGTTGTAGGTGGTGGTGGTGGTGGTGGTGTGAAGGTGATACGAGAAAAAAATAATAATAATAAGAGGATTGTTGTGGTGTTGAGGGTGGTGAAGATAAAGTTTATTACGGTATTAGGAGGAGAGTAGTTATGTGTTATTTATGTATTTAATTTATGTTCCAGCAATTATTGTAGACTTAATACATATTACTGACAGAGGTGGTTTATATATTTATATATATATATATATATATATAGTTTTTTTTTTTTTCATTTTCTTTACTCGTGTCTGTATTATCGGTCGTATATTCAGAGTATATATTTTTTTCTTATGTTAAACTTTCTAAAACCTTCACATTGTATATAATATATATATATATTATATATATAATATATATATATATATATATATATATATATATATATATATATATATTATATATATATATATATTATATATATATATATATATATATATATAGTATATATTATATATATACACACAATAATTTATGACAACATTTAGCAGTGTACTTTAGTATTTCAATTAATTGCAATACATTTTCTTTATTTCACCCGATTTTTCAATAGTGACATTTCAACTTCCTTGGTCTTTATTGCTGAGAGAGAGAGAGAGAGAGAGAGAGAGAGGAGAGAGAGACGAGAGAGAGAGGAGAGAGAGGATGAGAGAGAGAGTAGAGAGAGAGGAGAGAGAGAGAGAGAGAAACCCCAGCTTGTCTGTAAGTACTTCTGCTTTTACAATTTATAGTTCATTGCTTTAGACTCCTTATCATTCCATACCACCAACCTACTCCAAATGTGCTACAGATAATCGTGGGGTTGTCATATCTAGCAAGTTTAGTATTTGTATTATATTTTGTTTTATTATTAACGTGTAAAGCACTGAGATGGTGAGAGTTTGTGGAAGAAGAGAGAAGAGGAAGATGTAGAGAACAATAAACGATAAGGGGTGGAATAAAGGATGTTATATGGTGTGTGTGTGTGTGTGTGTGTGTGTGAGAGAGAGAGAGAGAGAGGAGAGGAGGAGAGAGAGAGAGAGAGAGGGAGAGAGAGAGAGAGACGAGAGAGAGAGAGAGAGAGAGAGAGAGAGAGAGAGAGTCACAATTTATTTAAGTAAGAAAAGGTTGTTCTGTGTACGTACATCATAAACTCATAAAAATCTCAGTTGTGACTTAAAGAAGAAAGAAAAAAATAATTAAATCCGTTCTGGTCCTCGCGAAAAGTAAAGCTTGCACTATAAATACACAACCTTGTGCTACGCCAAGTTAAACACAATGCTGAATGGAAATGATAAAGACAACACTTACTCTGCTAAAAGAAAAATTAAGTGGCTACTATTAGCATCAAGATGGTAATTATAGTGTCCTTGTGTTGTGCAGTCCATAGTATTACAAGCAGAGAGAGAGAGAGAGAGAGAGAGAGCAGAGAGAGAGAGAGAGAGGAGAGAGAGAGAGAGAGAGAGAGAGAGAGAGAGAGAGGAGAGAGAGAGAGAGAGTAGAGAAAGTAAGTGTGGCCGTTACTGGAGAAAATTAAGCTTTCTCTCTTGTAGAAGTGGCACGAACCTTTCCTCTTTATATTGCCTGGAGAAAGTGAAATTAATGGGATAGTACACACACACACACACACACACACACACACACACACACACACACACACACACACACACACACACACACACACACACACACACACACTTATTTGTTACAGTAAATTATTCCATGCTGTATTTGCCTGCCTGTTTGTGGTACAGATTTCATTTAATTTTGTTTATTTGTTTATTTATTTACCTATTTATTCTCTATGTTTATATTTATTTTATTTACTTGTCTATTTATCTATCTATTTATAATTGACCAAGTAATTTCTTTACTTATAATTGCTTACATTTTCTTTGTGTTGTGTCCGTGTGTGTCCATGTGTGTGTCCTTCGCTGATGGGGTTTACGAGCCATTATTATTATTATTATTATTATTATTATTATTATTATTATTATTATTATTATTATTATTATCATTATTATCATTATCATGACCATCATCATCATTACAATCGTCATTGTCGTCGTCGTAGTCGTCTTTGTTCTTAATGTTGATGTGTTATTATTATCGAATATAACTATAATTTAGTGGAATAATTATGATAGTGATAATAGTATTAATAATTAATAATAATAATAATAATAATAATAATAATAATAATAATAATAATAATAATAATAATGACAGACTTTATATGTGGTCTCTTTGTGCAGTCTGATTAGGAGATTGAATTTTGCGTTAGGAACATATTATTATATCCTAGTTTTTGACCGTCATAATTAACATGAGATAGACTGTCACAGATACACCAAGAGAGGAAAAGAAAGTTTATTACAATTCCTTCGAAAATATTTAGAGAGCATTACATCTTTACTCACTCACCGTAAGTGTTCATTTGTTTAAAAAAAAATTTCTTGATTCTCATAGTGTGATTATTTATTTTTTTTTGAGTAATGCATTTCTATCCCCATCCTAAGTAGGGTTACGTAAGATAGGTAATGTTTGATTTTATTCGGTAAAAAAAGTTTATATATATATATATATATATATATATATATATATATATATATATATATATATATATATATATATATATATATATATATATATATATATATATATATATATATATATATATATATATATATATATATATATATATATATATATATATATATATATATATATATATATATATATATATATATATATATATATATATATATATATATATATATATATATATATATATATATAATTTTTTACTTCTTGTTGCTGTAGGTGGTGATGGTAGTGTTGCTCTCTCTCTTCTTCACCGTCTCCTCCTCTTCACTTCTACTTCTACTACTACTGCTACTACTACTACTACTACTGCTACTACTACTACTACTACTGCTTCTATCTACTACTACTACTACTACTACTACTACTACTACTACTACTACTACTACTACTGCCACCAACACCACGACCACTTTGATGGCCTGATATACAGATATAAGTTAGCTTCATGTGTTCCTTCATGTGTTCCTCGCGTGCAGTAATAGGGAAAGGGAGAATAAAAAGGGAGAAGGACGGAAACCTTCCTTTAGTATTTAACATCATAAACTTTCTTACGCAGAACGATAAAATATAAATGAAAAGGAAAAAAAAAATTGGGTTTTGCTCTCTTGTTTTAAGGGTTTTCTTGATTCTCTGATGTCTTGTTGATTTACTTATTTACTTATCAATTTATTTATTAATTTATTTACTTTTGCACTCCTTATTTTTTGTCAGTTTGCCCTTTTGGAAAAGACAAAGGATAAAAGGATGAAAAAAGAAGGGGAGAAAACACATTATCATATTGTTATCATTATCATTATTACCAGATTAACATACTGCGGGTGTATGCATACTTATACACACATAATATATTCTCCCTGTAGCATGCAATAATGATGAATGCATGGAGGCTGTGTATAAGACATCTGCTTGTACAATACGTAAGTTAGGATATATGAATGTATGTATGTATGCATGCATGTATGTACGTATGGCATGTTTATGTATACTGTGTGCAGATGACCACGTGTTTGTCTTGAGAATTGATGTTTTTATGCATGGCGTTTACTTGTCACATTCAAGAGAGAGAGAGAGAGAGAGAGAGAGAGAGAGAGAGAGAGAGAGAGAGAGAGAGAGAGAGAGAGAGAGAGAGAGAGAGAGAGAGAGAGAGAGAGAGAGAGAGAGAGAGAGAGAGAGAGAGAGAGACGTCATGCACACAACAGATCAGAAGTAACTTGATACTCGCGGTGATGGTGGTGCTGGTGGTGGTGGTGGTGGTGATGGTGATAGGATGTCGACAGCGATGTGGCAAAAGGGTGGTGAAGGGATAGTGGCGACAGCAATGATGTCAGTAGATACTATGTTGATGTTAGTCATAGCTGTGGAAGTAATAGTAGTAGTAGTAGTAGTAGTAGTAGTAGTAGTAGTGGTAGTAGCAGTAGAAGTACCAGTGAAAGCGATTCTAGTAACGATGATGGCAGCGGTAACAGCAAGCGGCGTGTTGTGAATCTGGCGGTGGCGGTGACGGCGGCAGCGTTGTTGGTGGCGTGTCGGGCGGCCATGAGCGGGCAGGAGGGGCAGGCAGGTGCGAGAGGAGGGCACATGAACGTGGTGTTTGGTGGTGGTGATGGTAGTGGAAAGCACGGCCATCAGGCGGTATTTGAGGCCTGATTGAAAGGTGGAATGGAGGGAATGGATTTGTTGATGTGGGCGGGTGGAGGCGAAAAGGGAGGAAGAGGGGGAGGAAGAGGAGAGGGCAAGCTGTGATAGGATGGAGAGAAGGGGAAGTTGGGACAAACGAGGAGGAGGAGGAGGAGGATGTGGTGGTGGTGGGTACAGGATCGTTAACGTTATTACAAGAATGGATTCGTGGAAGCAAATGGAAAAGAGAGAGAGAGAGAGAGAGAGAGAGAGAGAGAGAGAGAGAGAGAGAGAGAGAGAGAGAGAGAGAGAGAGAGAGAGAGGAAAGGATGAGACTATGATGGAGGAGGAGGAGGAGGAGGAGGAGGAGGAGGAGGAGGAGGAGGAGGAGGAGGAGGAGGAGGAGGAGAGGAAGAGAAGGAGGAAGAAAGGTGTATGTTATGTATATCGAAAGGAATTCATGTAAAAACAAAAACAAAAGAACAGAAAAGGAAAAGAAAAGGAGATGACAGAAAAAGAAAATATAAAATATGGATATAAGCAAAGCATTAAAGTACAGATACAGTCACACGGGAGCAGTAATTAAAACACTATTCTTATTACTTATAAAACAAAAGTTACCTATTTCAGTGCATTACTTCTAAGGGGGAAAAAAAAAGTAAGGAGAAAGGGAAGGAAAGAGAAAAGAGGGTAAGAAGGAAAAAATGGAAGAGGAAGCGGAGGAGAGGAAAGTGAACAAGAGTTGGAATAGGTTAATGGTTAGTATAGGTAGCGGTGGTTTTGTTACTGGTGGTGATGGTAATGGTAGTGGTGATAATGGTGATGTTAGTAGTAGTGAATGATATGGTAGTGGTGATGGTGGTGGTAAAATCCTGCCATACAGCAAATGAAAAACGAACATTTCCTTTGTAGTATAGGAGAGAGAGAGAGAGAGAGAGAGAGAGAGAGAGAGAGAGAGAGAGAGAGAGAGAGAGAGAGAGAGACGGATGGTGTAAGCGTTTAAACGAGAGAGAAAAAAAAAGGAGCTATGTAAATAAAGATGGATACGAAAAAAAAAAGAAATAAAAGAAGGGAGGAGGGAAAGAGAGAATCGGTAAACAAATACAGATTACATACAATTACATAGTATTGCCACGAAACAACAGTCCTTTCGGTTGTTAGGAAACTAATTCTGACTACTTGGTGAAGAGATAGAATAGTACAGAAGAAAGTGAAGAAGTGGTTCGAGTAGGAAGGTTACAAGGAATAAACGAGAAGGGTGTTGCTTTTTGGAGGTGGAATAAGGAAGAAGAGGAGGAGGAGAACATGTGGATGGGAGGGTTTGTCAAGATGGTATCAGGCTAAGTGTCGAATCAATACCACACACACACACACACACACACACACACACACACACACACACACACACACACACACACACACACACACACACACACACACACAACACAACACAACACACACACACATACCACAACACAACACACACGACACAATATACCACACACAAAATACAGCACAACACAAAAACTCATTAAAACAAACACACACACACACACACACACACACACACACACACACACACACACACACACACACACACACACACACACACACACATTTCCCTGTATATAAGTAGAGAGACAGTATTTTACGCGTCAGTATATACGAATAAAGGGTAGGAAGAATATTCCTGTTCCATAATTACCTTGGTCCCTGATGCATACTTGA
>NC_087151.1:9452500-9460000 GCF_035594125.1 Scylla paramamosain | reverse complement strand
TTCGATGGCTGCAATAGTGTATTTCATTGTGTGTGTGTGTGTGTGTGTGTGTGTGTGTGTGTGTGTGTGGATTCTTTGACCTATTTTATTCTGATATATGAATTATAGCATATTACAGTTTACATCCCTTAAAGTGTTGTCTTTGGGGACTGGCACCTCAGTGAGTCTTTTTTTTATTACTTAATTTTATTATTATATATTATATTTATATAAGAAAATAATAACATGAATAAACTTTTAGAAATGTGGTTTTGCATAAAAGTTATCTAAAAAAAAAAACTGGTGTACGAGTATTAATGACATGATCGTTTAGTAATCGGAATAAAAGTAAAAATTAAAACGGTATCCTGCCAAATGTCAGCAGCTGAGCATTACACGCGATGACGTCAAACAATTTTTTTAATGATATTGTGAACAAATTAGCATTAATCTTGACAAAAACTGAAGAACTGAAAGGACAAATTTCGTGTTAAAAGTTTCATCTAAGCCTTGAAAATATATCTTTAATAAAGACTTATCGGCACGCACAAGTGATAAATCCATTTGCCTGTTCTCTTTGGTGACTGGCATCCCAGGGAGTTATTTTTTTCTTTTAGTTTTTGTTGCCCCAGGTCAGAGCCCCTCTTACATACAAAAAAAAAAAAGTCTACCTAATGAATTCGATACTGACAATCACAGCAATAGTCCTAATAAGAATTAAGTCATGGTGAAGTGGTTGCAAGAACGTAGGATGCTGAACGAAACTTACAGGACAGTGTGACAGCATTTCGTATCGCCGCCTGTACGTATAAGACAGACAGTGATTGTGGTGCTGCGAGAATTGAATGGGAGGGAGTGAGATTGCATGCCAAAAATTTGAGGACTGAATACAGTGAGTGAACTGCATAGACAACAGAAAATAAAGTGTTAGGAACAATCATCGTTGTTAAGATAAATCTGAAGGCAGAAGGAAAAAAGGGAGGAAAGATAGAGAGGAAAAGGAAAAGAAAAGAAGACATGGAAGGTTGAGTTGAGTTAAAGAAAAAGTAAGTGAGGGAGTGAGTTAAGTTACGATGCAGAGAGAGAGAGAGAGAGAGAGAGAGAGAGAGAGAGAGAGAGAGAGAGAGAGAGAGAGAGAGAGAGAGAGAGAGAGAGAGAGAGAGAGAGAGAGAGGCATGGTAGTGTCGCGTTAGCAGAAAAAGTAAATGGGGTAAAAGAAGAAGACGGAGAGATAATGAGAATGCACACGCTAATAAAATACGTAGAAGAAAAAGCAGTCGAGTAACATGGAGGAGGTACACGTATACAAAGATACACCTGAGAGGCAAATGAGACAGGTGTACATTAGGGCGGGAGGTGGAGAGAGAGCTATTGCAGGAAGGGACTCAAGGTGCAGTTTGTGAGTGGAATCAGATGTGGAGTGTAAAGTTTTCTGACCAAGTTTTTCCCTTGCATTTCGTCCTGTAGTGAAGGGCGATCGTGTACTAAATGAGTGCACGTATTTCCTTACCCACCTACCTACTAAGACACACACACACACACACACACACACACACACACACACGCGCGCGTTACAGAGGACAGACTTATAAATGGGAATATGAATTAATGTCAGAAAAGGACCGGTGGAGTACATGTTACACACACACACACACACACACACACACACACACACACACACACACACACACACACACACAGGATGAGGAAGTCTTAAGTCGCCAAGAGAGCTTTGAGGACAGGTCTCATGCCATCACTCTCACCTAGATGGCAGTGAGTCGGTAGTGAGTCTCCACTGAAATCAGGACATCGTGGGGGTGGAATGAACGAGTAAACAAACGCTTGACTTAATTGTGGAGTTCAATGGAGCAAATAGCGGAAAAAAAGTGAAAAAAAAACAAAATTAAGAGTGGGTGTTGTCTTCTTGGGAAAACTTATTTTATTCTCTAAGGATATAAGATCAGCAACAAAAAGTGATCCCAATACTCATGCTGTTGTCCCAGACTTGAAATGAAAGAGCATAAGAATATTAGAGAAAATAGTGGAAGCTGCAAAAAGTCATCAAGCCTACACGTGACTCCCTGCTTAAAGTATACCCACACATTTACACCTATCATGAATATTATATCATTATTATATCACATTCATTTGCGTACTCTTAGAAAACTGTGCGTGTTTCAAGCTTCCTCTGTTCCCCTTTACATAGAAGAATACCGTGATTTCGATAACGTTTCTGTGGTTCTTCTTTAGATACTTTGTGGTTGCATGTCATGTTATAATCTTTAAAATTTAGGTGATGTCTCTGTAGTTATCTTCCTTGGCTCTACCTACCGTGAATACATGTGGCGTCTGATATACTTAAATCTTTCTTGAGTCGTAAGCCGGACTTTCATACACCTTCAGTCAAAATAAAATTGTAGATTCTCTCTCTCTCTCTCTCTCTCTCTCTCTCTCTCTCTCTCTCTCTCTCTCTCTCTCTCTCTCTCTCTCTCTCTCTCTCTCTCTCTCTCTCTCTCTCTCTCTCTCTCTCTCTCCTAGTTGGAGTTTCAGATCGAGGTCAGTGGAAGGTTTGTGTGTGTGTGTGTGTGTGTGTGTGTATGTATGTGTGTGCAGTGCAGTGTAAGTATTTCCACGAAGCAAAGGGACATCAGTTTGTATTACATGGAGGCCACTTAACGAAACTATCACATTTACAATTTTTTTTCACCCATTCCTTCACGCGTGTGTTTTGTCTGCATCCTGAGCCTCGATGACAGCGCGTACATGTTGGGTGAATGTTGACTTAATAGAAAGACAATTTGAAGGAGCCGTGGTGGTGGTGATGGTAATGGTGATGGTGGTATTGGTAGTGGTTAGCTCTATGGTGTTGATGGTGGTGACGATGGGGTGTTCAGATTGGAGTTGTTTAAAATCTTGTGATGTTTCCTTTGTCTAATGTAATAATAGTGACTGGTGTTGTATTTTGTGGGTGATTTTGATAGTTTTATGCTGTTTCTGATTTTTTTTTTTATCGCTTTATTACCTGTGTTGTGTGTGTGTGTGTGTGTGTGTTTGTGATTTCCTTTTTGTCGTTTAGTGTGCATTGTTAAAGTATTTGTGCTGTATATTTGGTGTGTAGTGTGTGCTGTAAAAGGTTTTGTGCTGTTTTTCCATGTACACTGAATGCTGTAAAAACTTCCTCTTTTTTTTTCTCTCTTTTTTCTGTGTGGAGGCGCCACCTGCTGTGTAAATGCTGTCTGGAATTTCGTGCTGAAATAATCATACCGGCGTTGATCTAGCACTCCTGAGAATCCGTGAACACCACACTGACACAAGAAGGGTAAGTTATATACTCTGCACCCAGTCTTTACTAGCAGAACAGGCCATAAGTTTAGATTCACAAGATATTTCATCATTGTCATATGTTAACCAACTTATTCAAAATAAATCATTCGTTTTTCAAGCTTTCTCTCCCCGTCTTCACAGAGAAAAAAACACCCAATGAGCCTTGACTTACAGAACAGGCCACAAGTTTATAAAATTTACTCGGAAGTCCCAAATAGTGAAGTCATCCACCCATATCCCCAACAGTCCTTAAACATTGAGGTAAAACGTTGCTCTCTTGCACAAAACGGTGTGGTAGAAACCCTTACTAGTAGAACAGGTCACAAGTTTTAGATTCAAAGACTTATTCGTAGTGGTAAATAACGAAGTCATTCACCTTTACCACCAGCAGTCCTCCAGCAGGGATGTAAACTCATCTTTTACTGTGCAAAAGGGTCTGGTAGGAACCTTTACTGCCAGACCAGGCCACAAGTTTATAATACTCAGTCATAGGCCCAAATATTGAAGTTATCCACCGACTGTATACCTCCTTTAGTCCTTAAGCAATGATGTAAACTCGTCTATTCTTGCGCAAAAGGAAGTAATAGAAATCTTTACTAGCAGAACAGACCTTAAGTTTTCATTCAAAAGAAGCATACGTAATCCCAAATAATGAGGTCATCCACCTACGTGTACCTCTATCATTTCTTCAGCGATGATGTAAACTCGTCCATTCTTGCGCAAAAGGGACTGATAGGAGCCCACAACCTTCCCCACTGTTCACGCTGCCTCCACAAAGCCTTGTTTGTGGAATAACAGCTCAGGTTCTGCCCATTGCAAAACTGAAGGAAATGCCTCAGTCAATCAGGCAGTGAAAGGCACCTGTACTCGTTAATCGTAAACCATCGAATTGTCATAACACCTGTAAGATCGAAGGTGTGTGTGTGTGTGTGTGTGTGTGTGTGTGTGTTGTGTGTGTGTGTGTGTGTGTGTGTTAAGTTCTTCCAAGAAATAAAACATCGTCAGTTTGTACACAAGAGACCATTTAACAATAGTATCGTTCATTGCTATTGTTATTTATTTATTTTTTTTGCTCATTCCTTTACCGGTTTATTTCTGAGCTCCGATGACAGCGCGTAAATGTTGGGTAAATGTTGACTTGATAGAGATGAAGCTGGTGGTGGTGGTGGTGGTGGTGGTGTTACGTGGTGTTGCTCAAGGCTCTGTGCTGTGTCCTATTTCTAACATGTGCTGTCAAAGTTCTAGTCAGGTTTTTTTTTTTTTTTTCTTTTCGCGAATGTTTGTGATAGTAAAATGTTGGTTTCGGATTCTGGGTTGGCTTACGATGTTTTTTCTTTTGAATCTCTCTCTCTCTCTCTCTCTCTCTCTCTCTCTCTCTCTCTCTCTCTCTCTCTCTCTCTCTCTCTCTCTCTCTCTCTCTCTCTCTCTCTCTCTCTCTCTCTCTCTCTCTCTCTCTCTCTGCCCATACCCACATGCATATAAAAAGGCAACATGAACACACTTAATCAGACCTTCACTCACTTACAAAAAAAAAAAAAAGACAGAGAAAAAGAGTCGTACGCACATTAACTACCAACCCCCCCACCACCTCACCACCCTCCCCCCCCCAAAAAAAAAAACGTTAAAAAAGGTTGAAAAAAGTCTATGCTAATGACCTATCTCGCGACAATTAGGGTTGCACTTAATAGTTATCCCGTGCGCTGGCAATACTGCGTTAATTACAGGTTAATGAGGCTAATCGTGAGTTAATGACGACGGTAAGCTGGGCCCTATTGGCAGCCTGATCCCATATGGTGGATGAGGAAAAACGTGGTATTGGCTGAGCTGCTTTTTTTTTTTTTTCTTTTTTTGAGGGGTTGGCGTGGGAGGCGTTGCTGTGGGAAGGGGTTAGAGAGAGGAAGGGGGTGAGGGGAAGATTGCAATTGTGGAGGGTATGGTAGTGGTGGTGGGAAGGAGGGAGAGAGAGAGAGAGAGAGAGAGAGAGAGAGAGAGAGAGAGAGAGAGAGAGAGAGAGAGAGAGAGAGAGAGAGAGAGAGAGTATAATCGAATCAGAAAAACTAGATTCTAAGGAAGGATAAGAATAAAAAAAAAATGTGGCAAATTAACATACTCATCTAGACTAACCAAGAGAGAGAGAGAGAGAGAGAGAGAGAGAGAGAGAGAGAGAGAGAGAGAGAGAGAGAGAGAGAGAGAGAGAGAGAGAATCATCATTGAGATCATTATCGGATGCAAAAAAAAAGCTAAATGATAACAATATTCACACAAAAAAAGAAAAAAAAATAGGAAGTTGACATTCTAATCTAAGATAAGAATCAGAGAGAGAGAGAGAGAGAGAGAGAGAGAGAGAGAGAGAGAGAGAGAGAGAGAGAGAGAGAGAGAGAGAGACTGACTCCACATAAATGCAAATTCACGCAGTTCGATCCAAATAGCAGTCACAACCACGTATATTCCCAATAATTCCAACTCATGCTTGTATTTTACGTCTCCAAGTGCCCAGCCTTTTCTTCCTTCTTGCCTATAATTGGGAAATAACACAGGGAGCAACTCACGTGGGTAGAGAAACAGGTATTATTAGGTATTGCTTTCCTAGAGGTGATTATTCAGAAGTGTGGTGGTAGAGGTGAAGGTAGTGGTGAAAGATAATTGGGGCACAAGTGATGGAGTTGAAGGTGGTGGTTAGTGGCTTGTGGTAACAGTGGTGGTGGTAGTAGTTTTGGTAGTGAGAGAGAGAGAGAGAGAGAGAGAGAGAGAGAGAGAGAGAGAGAGAGAGAGAGAGAGAGAGAGAGAGAGAGAGAGAGATGATGCAAGTAGCGTCGTGAGATGGACAGATGCTCGTGATTTATGTGGTGGTGTAAAGCAAGGCAGCCCATTACCTGTCCCCTTGTACATCACTCACCACCACTCATCACTACTCACCACCACTCATCACCGACCTGGCATCATCGGTCACCATCAGCACCACCATCATCACTGTCACCTTCACTGTAAGGCTTCATACAGCCACCACCACAGCACCACTGATAGCATTCATCACCACCATTATTATTACTACCAGCACTACTGTTCACTACTCCTATCAACACCACTGCTTTGATTTATCACCACCACTTCTATCTCAAGCACAATATATCTTTAACACTGCTACCACACGTCACCACCACCAGCACTAATATTATCATCACCACCACTGGCCGTTAGTATCGACTGTTATCACATCACCACCACAGCCGTTTCCTCTCCACCACCAGCAGCATTGCAAATCTAATGTTACCTTCTGGTCTATTATTTAAATACAAAAACGAAAAGAACAATAACATCAACTACTGTAGCTGCTGCTGTTGCTGGTGCCACTACTACTACTACTACTACTACTACTACCATCCTAAAACTGGCATTTTATCATTACAAATCTGTCTTCCTGTCCCTAGATATGTTCTTTGTTGCTACCATTACACACACACACACACACACACACACACACACACACAGTTCATTATTGGAATCCCCGCCTCTCATCTCCGTTGTGGCAGCATCACCATTGAAAATAATATAAAAAAAAGGATATTATAAATTGAATGAAAATTGGCTACCTTTTCCACGTTCCACTGTGTGTGTGTGTGTATGTGTGTGTGTGTGTGTGTGTGTGTGTGTATGCGTGAACTTTTCTCGTTAGTTCATACTTTTTATATCACTAATTCGGCATCTGTACTAGTCATCACCACCAACACAACCACCACCACCACCATTACATCATCACTGCCACCACCGCCATTACATCACCATGTGTGGCACTAACTATTGTCACCATCATATTCATCACATTCGTCAGAATAACAAGCGAAATTTTGGTATTATCTCTATTACGTATTCGCTTTCCTATAATACTCTGTCCTTACCCTCGTATTTGTCATTCCCCCTTGTCTTGCATCTCTTCTTTCTCCTCCTCGTCTTTCATTCCTTCCACCGTTATACCGTTACTCTTCTCACCAGTTTGTCATAAAGTGAATTATCCATTGAGATAATATTACGAAAGTTGCCATTACCCCGTTACCTTGCTTCATTGAACTTGCTTTTAGGTATTGTTTAATAGATGACTTGTTCATTTATATAACCACGATTTTTTGTAGTGCGAGCAGCAACAGGAGCGAGAGATATTAGCAGAAATCATCGCCCGAGGGCACGCGAGTCTCGTTATTG
>NC_087151.1:9420000-9445000 GCF_035594125.1 Scylla paramamosain | reverse complement strand
CTGCTACTACTACTACTACTACTACTACTACTACTACTACTACTACTACTACTACTACTACTACTACTACTACTACTACTACTATTACTTCTTTTTCTTCTTCTTTTTCCCTTCCTCCACGTAATCCTCTTCTCATTCTCTTCTTCGGTTTTTCACCTCTCTTCCACCCCAATCTTTAAGGAGAGAGAGAGAGAGAGAGAGAGAGAGAGAGAGAGAGAGAGAGAGAGAGAGAGAGAGAGAGAGAGAGAGAGAGAGAGAGTAGGAAAGCTCTCCCTCCCTCACTCTCCCCTCCCGCTCTCCCTCCCTCTCTCATTATCCTCCCTTTTCCTCGTCGGCGTTTGCGATCTCGGGTTTGTCTTAGAACCGGTTACTAACATAATTAACATACTAGGAGCTCCAACGGTCCCTGGCAGAGAGAGAGAGAGAGAGAGAGAGAGAGAGAGAGAGAGAGAGAGAGAGAGAGAGAGAGAGAGAGAGAGAGAGAGAGAGAGTCCTTATTTTTCTGTGATCTTTTTGTGTATGTAATATATTTGTATTTTAGATTTTTCGTATTTCATTTTCTTTTCCCCCCATTTCCTTGTCTTGTTTTTTGCTTCTTTACTTTTTTTTTGTTCTCTGTTTTTTTTCCTATTTATCGTTTCGTCTAAGATGTTCAAATTAATTTTTCTTATTTCTCTAGCTTTCACTGTTCCGGTCACTTTTTAAGTCGTCTTTTTTATCTGAATTTTCTCCTCTTCATTTCTATTCATCTTTTGTTTTTTTCTTTTCTCTTTATATTTCATCCCTGCTCTTCTCTCTTCTTCCCTTTATTTTTATTTCGTCTTTCGTCGTTGAATCTCTCTCTCTCTCTCTCTCTCTCTCTCTCTCTCTCTCTCTCTCTCTCTCTCTCTCTCTCTCTCTCTCTCTCTCTCTCTCTCTCTCTCTCCCAGCCCCAACATCCTGACACCCATCATTCTAACTTCCCTTATTCCTCGCTCTCTGCTCCTTTTCATCTATCATCCTACAGTCCCACCACCCACTCCCTTCCTCCCACCATCCCTGCCTTCCTCCCACCATCCCTGCCTTCCTCCCTTCTTTCCACATTGCTGTACACACTCACACGTATGAAGCAGGATTTACATGCATCCCAATAATACCTAGGCCATTGGGACAACAGCACACCTACAACATTTAATCTTCACCCATAACATCAGATCCTTCCTACTTATCTCTTCTTCATAATCCCTGGGAGAAGCTGACTCGCACTTCGTAAGATATAAAAAAAAAAATATGGGGGAAAAATAAAAGATCATGGTATGTGTTTTGCCTAATTTCCATGGTGTTACAAGGACAGCGGGTCGTCGCGCATGACCCCAGCGCTCCCCAGTTGCCAATGGAACCTGTGATTAGCGGGCAGCGGCCAGGCCCCCGTCAGGCTGCGGGTGTGTGGAGGCGGGATGGCGAGACGTGAAGGGTGAATGTGGGTTCGTGCATTGCGGGGCGTGATGCAAGGGACTGACTTGCCTGCTGTCTAGAAACGGTGCCTCGAGACTGACGGAGTTACAATCTGATTTAGTAAAGGGTTCATAGAGTATTACTTAGAAGTTACTTTAACAAACGGTGCATGGAGATTGAATGGGCTTACAGATATAACAAACGATGCATCTACATTGACCGAAACTTGCAAGGTACCTAGAAACGGTGCCTAGAGGTTGACTGTCTTACAAGCTGATCTAACAAACGATTGCCCCGAGATAAAATGTTGAGATTTCTTAAATTTGTGAGGTTAAGATAATTTGTTATTTTTTTTTTTTTCGCTGGGAATATGCAGTGAGAAAGGAAACTTATTTATAAGGACTGATAAGAGTTTACAATGAGAAGATTTACATACGAGCACATACACAGTTCGTTGAGTTTTAGATTTAGATAAGTTTCTTTTTGTTATCAGCCGTCTGTAATGCGGAAAACTGGTAAGTGAATGAAGTGATAAGGGTTTTATACTTAGCAATGAGATAAGATTTACATAAGAGCATATACAAATTTCGTTGAGTTTATGCATTTAGATAACATATTCACTTTTTATTAATGCGGAAAACTTATTAGCCAAATTAACTGTTAAAGGACTTAGACTGACTTGATAAACTGAGCATTGAGATTAGATTTACAAATTTTTCCCTCGAATTTATGTGTTTAGAAAATTTTTTCCCCCAAGAATCTGTAATGAGGAGGAGTCTTAATTTAATGAACTGTTAAGCGTCTAGTTTACGGGCGGAGATAAGTCTCGGTGGGTCTTCTAGGAATCTGAAATGAGAAAAATTGTGAAGAAAATGTGTGGGGAGAAGGAGGAAGGTAGGAACATTGTAGTGGGTGGGCATGAATATGGAGGAGACAGAAGGAGGTGTCTGCTACTACCCGCTCGAGCTTAAGAAGAATGTAATCTGCTGAGGAGAATACCTAGAGAGGAACGTAGCTACTGTATATATTTCTCAGTAGGGAAAGAATTGCTACTCAAGTTTCAATGTACAGAAAAAAAAAATAGAAAATATCAAATTGTAGATAAAATAAGGAAAGAAACAGGAAGAAATTAAACCACCTATCTATGTATGTGTACGTGTTTCTCAGTAGGAAAAAGGAAAATAAATGCAAGTCCTTTATACGTAATTGTCGCACAAAATTCAATGCACAAAAGGTAGAAAAATGGAAGAGATCTCGCAGTAAATAAACAGGCAGGAAATAGGAATAAATTTATCCTAACCTTCTACTTATGTGTATTTGTTTCTCAGTAGGAAAAGGAAAAAATAAATGCAACTACTTTATAACTAGCACACAAAATTCAATGCACCAAAGGAGGAAAATAGGAAAGATAAAGCAGTAGATAAATAAGGGAAGAAATGGGGATAAATATAACTTTCTCCTTTTAGTACCACCAAACTTACGAGCAAAATAACAGGCGGGTATAAACTAGGACGGAAAGAAGACAAAAAAAAAAAAAGTGAGAAGACGGAAAATAAACGAGAAAATCAGAGTATGTGATGAAAACAAAGCAAAAAACAATAGTATAGGACAATGAGAGAAAAAAAATCATGGTATAGAATAGAAAAGAGAGAGAAAAATATGTCATAGGATGGAAAAGAAAGAGAAAGATGAGAACATGGAACAGAAGAAAAAGAGAGAGAGAGAGAGAGAGAGAGAGAGAGAGAGAGAGAGAGAGAGAGAGAGAGAGAGAGAGAGAGAGAGAGAGAGATGAGGGCACCCGTGTCTGCCTAGGGAGGAAGGCAGCGAGATGTATGAGCAGTAAACATGAGAACAGATTGGCGAGTGTAGGTGGTGAGGTGAGGAACAGCAGCGGTGAGGTGGCGGTGTAGTAATCAAGTTGCCTTACGTTCTTGATAAGAAGATAAGACTCTGACGGTTTAATTGATATTTTGCTGCCTTGGTAGAGAGACGGATAAATTGGATAGGCGACCGGGTAGATAGGTAGGTATATATTACACTCAAGTAATGGTTAATTCTTAGATGGTCGATGTTCTGATGTTTTTTTTGCCCGAATCTTCGCGACGAAAACTTTATTCCCCTTAAATTTCACTCAAGATTTCACCTGTGTGCATGAGTGATTTCACCTGCCTCGTCTATACTTACCATTCCTACCTGTTGAACTCTTTCATCTCAACATCTTCCTCAATTGCTGAATATTTCTTTTAACCTGTCTATTTTTCCACGCCACGTAACCTTAACCTTCAGATTTCATCACCTATAAATACTAGTCTATTTTAACTCCCCCATCATCCCTCACCTACCTTTATCATAGCTCAGCATCCCGCCTTATCGCGCTGCATCTTAACATCGAAGAGATTTACACCAGTTTTCGCTCAGTGTTCAGGAAAGTCACGCTTGGCTGTGTTGCTCTGCTCCCCCGCTAAAGAAAAAGGAACCTGTGTGTGTGTGTGTGTGTGTGTGTGTGTGTGTCCTGGGGTGTGAAGCTGGTGTGTGGGTGTGCTTGGAAGTTCTGCTGTTGCTGCCTTTTCTGTGTGGTCAGCATTCTATCATTTTAATCGCTTCGTGTTGTTTACCTGTTTGCCAATCCTTCACTGTGCATGTGTGTGTGTGTGTGTGTGTTTCATGCCCTCTGCATGACAAAGGATGTTTTTTTTCCTCTTTTAATTTTTTTCCTCGTTTTATGCCCTGTTAAGTTTTAAAAAGAGTGGGCAGTGCGTCTTCCATAACTCCGCTCCGTGCATAGCTTTTCCTTAGGTTAAGTTTTTAAGGTTCCCGTCGTGATCTTACTTGGGGTCCTCCCTGAAATATGATTTTTGCGAGAGAGAGAGAGAGAGAGAGAGAGAGAGAGAGAGAGAGAGAGAGAGTGAGAGAGAGAGAGAGAGAGAGAGAGAGAGAGAGAGTGTGTGTGTGTGTGTGTGTGTGTGTGTGTGTGTGTGGATGTGAGTAAAGGGCAAATTGAAAAGAAATAGTAAGAAAATAGAAAAAGAAACATCATATTGTTGAGATAAAAGTTAGAAGTGAAAAGGAGTTATTGTTGTAGAGATTTCAACATACGGTTTATTATTATTATTATTATTATTATTATTATTATTATTATTATTATTATTATTATTATTATTATTATAATTATTATAACTTTTATTATTATTATTGGTGAGTACACAATACAAAAGGTTTCAGTTACTATTATTTTTTTTTATATTTGAAAAAAATTTTCCTACTATTTATTATTTTTCTTCATCATCATTAGTATTTCCGTTGTATATACAAGTAGGATATAATTAGTCACCACATAATATCACAAGATATTTCTAAAAGTTACCGTTCACAATTGTATATATTTTCCTTTTCCTTTCTACTATTTGTTTTTTTGTTTTTTTCTTCTGTGGAGGGGAGCGGTTACATCTTGTGTTGCTTATGTTTATGCATGCGGGTATTAGATGCAGATTGGCCAACTTGGGGCTGATAGTTACACGCTTCAGTATTTTCTAAGTATATGTGCACATGTTTATTAACGCTAAATGAGGTGGTGCTACTCTCTCTCTCTCTCTCTCTCTCTCTCTCTCTCTCTCTCTCTCTCTCTCTCTCTCTCTCTCTCTCTCTCTCTCTCTCTCTCTCTCTCTCTCTCTCTCTCGTCGCTTGCTCGCTCACTCGCTCTCTCCATTTCTGCTTTATTTCTTTTGCCGAGTTTACTTACTTCATAAATCTATTTTTTCCCTGTCTTCGTTGTTTACTCGCAGCTTTTCCGTTGAGTTCTGTCACTATTATCTTGATTTATAGCCGCGGATGTTTCCAGCCACGCACACCCTACTTTTTTCAAGGCTCTTTTTTTTTTTTTTTTTTTATTTACGGAATAGAGGACGAAGGAGTAAGTTTTATTTTCGGACTTAATGTGAGTGGGGTAATTCTTTCTCCTCTCTGTCTCTGTCTAATGGCAGGTTCTCTTCTCCATCCTGACGCTCCCTCCTTTCCTTCTTCTCTTGCTTGTTTGTTTGCGTTATCTCCTGCCTTGAGGTTATTCTGTTTTTCTGTGTCTGTTTTACTCGTTCACTTATTTTATTTATTTATTTTTTTTTTTTCACACCAACTTGTGTATCTGTAACATGAGTTTGAGAGTGTTGTAAGAAAAAAAAATGTATTACTGCGAACAAAACTTCATTAAACTTGGGAAGTATCGTAAATTCATGAGACGTAACTGAACTTGCTTGATTTAGTATTCTTATGTTGTCCATTTCCTGACGTATTTGCAGACGCAGGTAATCGTGCAGAAAAGTATAGATGGGGGAAAAGATACGTGTGAAGGTGCTTTAATGTTTATTTGGGATGTGTAAGTACATGACTTGTTTTATCGCTATTTATTTCTTTTGCCTACGAGTCTGTAATGTCGAAACGCATAAAGAGAGGAAAAAAGAAAAAAAAATAGCCATGTTAAGTGATAAATTAACGTGCAGTATTGTAAAGTCTCCTAAAATCCATATAATTTTAGATTTTTTTTCTTTTTTTACTTAGACCAACGTTTGAGTGGTAATTAGCGTTCACTATTATAAAGTCTTCTAAAAACCATAAGATTTCACATTGTTTTTTTTTAATTACACTCATCGTTAAGTGATAAATTAAAGTGCAGTATTGTAAAATCTTCTAATAACCATAAGATTTCGGATTTTTTTTTTACTCACACCCTTCGTTAAGTGATAAATTAGCGTGCAATATTGTAAAGTCTTCTAAAATCCATACGATTTCAGATTTTTTCATACTTACACCCTTCGGTAAGTAATAAATTAACGTCCAATATTATAAAGTCTTCTAATCCATACGACTTCAGATTTTTGCTTTTACTTAGACAGACCATTCGTCAAATGATAAATTAACGTGCAATATTGTAAGTCTTAAAACCATACAATTTTGCATAATTTTTTTTTTTTTACATAGCCTTTTTTTCCTTAACGTTCATTTTATATTTATGGACTAGTAATAAAGAAGGAACAGGTGTAGAGAAAGAAAAGTGGTGCTAATGATGGGTGAATGTAGAGCGGATGAGATGCTGTACATAAAAATAATGTTAATAAGTCTCAGGACAAGTGGCAGCTTCTGTAGTGGCGATAAAAAACACAGGCTCGTTAAAAAAGAGGAGAAGGAAAGGAGGGCGAAAAATTTAGATGATGGATAAACGTATGCAGGATATTATTTTTTATGAATAATAGATGTACAACAGCTCCTTATGTATTGGAGAACTTGCACGTGTATAGCCTGTTGTGTGTATGATGTGTGGCGATGCTGTGGCAATGTAGTGATGCTGTGTTAGTGGATACAATGATGCTTTGCTATTCGATGTGATGATGTGGAATGTGACGTTGCTATGCTGTGGTATGATGTGATAGTCTTGCTACTGGTGATGCTATGAAAGTGGACGAAGTGATGCTGCGGTGTGATGCTGTAACGTGGTAATGAACTGAACTGTGCTGTGTGTCGTATATCGCTGTGCTGCTTTGTAATGAGGCATGGTCTTGCTTTGTGGCTTAGCGTCATGTTCCCCGCGATGTGACGCCGTGTTGCAGTGTGCTGTGATGGTGTCCTCCCTTATGGCTTAGTGATGTTTTCCTTTGTGATGTGATGTGCTGTGGTGCTGTGTTGTCCTCCATTGCGCTGTGACGCTCTGGTGGTGACGCAGCGTTTTCTTGCTTGATTTTATCCTGCACTGGTTTTCTAATACTTTATTTTCTTAAACGTGCTGTCAGTGGACTTATTAGCAATTTACCTTCTTTACCTGTTCTATTATAAGCTTGTATATTATAACCTGCTCGTCCTTCTTCGTCCCTTAGATAGGAGAAAATCATTATATGTTTTTATCCGCTCTTAAATTGTCACACCGCCGCTGCCACCACCACCATCACCACCACCACCACCACCACTACTACCAACATCACCACCACCGCCATCACCATTTGACACTAACCTCATTAACAATTTAGCCTCCAAATGAAAATAAGTAGAATAACCAATTTTTTTTATCAATCTCCACCACAAATATTTCACCTCTTCCCCTCCCAGACCACCATCACCACCACTACCACTACCACCACCAGCATCTCCAATTATAATAGATTTACCTCAAAATTGACCCTTTTATCAGCCAGGTAACAAACGCTTTTTCTTCTCTTCCTCCTTGTACACTTGTCCCCAGGAATCTTAAAAGACCGCTGCTATTGATTGACTGGTTCTCGGCGCCACAGCATGAGGGTCATACGGCGCTGTCTAGTTAGTCTGTAAAAATTCACTATGGAAATTCACTATCTCACACCCGCCCTTCCTTTCTAATTCCTCCCCCTTTGAAATCGCCTACGGAAGTGCATCAGACTAACACCACCACCACCACCCACCCACCCACCCATCTACACACCACCGCCGCCGCCTCCGCCACTTCATTACGCAGGATGATCAACGCCATTCAAGCAGGTGGTGTTCATACTATTTATTATTCCCAGGAAGAGCTGAGGCGACATTCCATTTCCTCGCTAGAATAAAAATAGGAAATGCATACACACACACACACACACACACACACACAGGAGAACACATGCTTACAGAGAGAGAGAGAGAGAGAGAGAGAGAGAGAGAGAGAGAGAGAGAGAGAGAGAGAGAGAGAGAGAGAGAGAGAGAGAGAGAGAGAGAGATGTAATTGTCGTCTGGTTAAAAATTTGACGGCGGGTTCCTACATTATTATTATTATTCCTCTCTTGCTCTCCCTCTCCCCTCTGCCGCCACCTCCACCCCCACCCCAATCCGCTTCCCGCCACCACCACTCCCACACCCCTTCTCCCGCCACTTCAGCCACCATCCCTTTCCCCGTCGCCGCCGCCCCCTCCCTCCTAGCCTATTAGGATGTGTAATTGGGATGAAAAAAGCCTAATTACCTGCCGGGTGTCCTTCCTGCAAGGCGCATCACAACCCTGCACTGCTCCTCCTCCTCTTCCTCCTCCTCCTCCTCCTCCTCCTCCTCCTCCTCCTCCTCCTCCTCCTCCTCATGCTTTACTATTCTATCTCCTTACCCAGTAGCCGGTTGGAAATAGTTCTCAAACAGTCACGCATGAATCTACAGGTCTGTGGTCTGTTGCTGCTTGGCTATCCGCTGTAATCCTTTCGTAACTCTTTGGTCTTTTTTTTTTTTTCATCTATTGCTCCTGATGGTGGTGATGATTGCGGTGGTGGTATTACTACTACTACTACTACTACTACTACTACTACTACTACTACTACTACTACTACTACTACTACTACTACTACTATTACTACTACTACTGCAACTACTACTACTACTATTTAATTAGAAAGACTAAATGAGGAAGACTCAGGCGCAGGCCAACAAAAATTGATAAGAAAAGTCCATTATTGAAAAGCTGACAAAGATAAATTCTTCTACTACTAGTACTACTACTACTACTACTAGTACTACTACTACTACTACTACTAGTGCCATTTTTCTCCCCTTCTCCTTCCTTAGCGACAGGAGGGAGGGAGTGCATTGCTCCGAGCGGTGGCAGGAGTGCGCACCGTTAAGGCCCAAGTGTGAAGCCCCGTGTTTATCTTATTCGCTACTGCCGAAGAAAAACAAGGATTGCTGCGACACTTTTAATTAATATCGCCCTTGCGTGTAAAATGGAAGGGGAAAAAACGCGGGGTGTGTACATAAATAACAGTCCTGGGTATTCTTTTATCACACGTTAGCTAAGGAGACAATTCCTTGCTTTTGTGCGATAAGAAATGTGGTAGGGTTGGGATTTGTTATTATGGCGTTGTTGTTTTTTTTTTAGGGGAGAGAAGGGAGGAGGGTGAGGTGAGGTGAGGTGAGGTGGGGTGGAACAGCAAGGAAAGCAGGTCTCTGAGGTGAAGTTAGTTGTAGTGACGTAGTTTGTGTGCGTGTTGGTATGCTTGTCTTCCTCTCTCTCTTAATAGAAATTGTGTGTGTGTGTGTGGGGGTGGGTGGGGGGTTGGGGGGTGGGAGGATGGATGTGTGTGCAGTGCAATTTTTGGTCGCCTCTCCGTGCAAACAACAAAGCGAAATTAGAAGCTGACCAGCGTAGGATTGCCAAGATGATGCCTTCATTGCGTGATAAATCTCACAACGAAAGACCGGCGAGACTGAACCTGCTCCCTCCCGAGAAGCGCCAGCTCGGAGGGAAACTTGCAGTATTTTACTTAATAAGTGATTCACGAATGTTGAAGCAAATAAATTATGTTAACTACACTTGTCATGAGCGAGAATAAACGGAACTGAACAGGAAAAATAGATACAATCATTCTGCAGTAAATGATGCTTCATCCATGACATCGTTAGGGAGGAACAAGCTCACACCTTCCGCGATGCAATGTAATACAATTAGTTCTTGAAAACAAACCTCACCATTGTCTCCTGCCCACAAGGCTTTACGACCCCGCGTCCCGCCGCCTCTTTAGGTGTGCCTCTTTCTGACTACGTTTATTTTTAATGGCACTGCCTGGAGGCAGGGCCCGCCAGGCACGTGGTTGATAGTGACCCCAAGAAGCTGCAGCCTAACATTCTGCTCCTCGCGCTGCACAAACTGGTCATTATTGATTACCTCTGGTAGCGTTTACTCCGAGTTTGGGACAAAACACCTACATAGTTCAAAATTTAGGGTTCTTGTGGTCTGAGATTCTATATATTTTGATATAATACTGCGAGGTGGCCTGCGGTCACCTTGCCCTGCCTGTCATCACCTGTACTCGCTGTAGCGGAAAACACCAGGTATTTAGTTCTTGTCACTTTCTGCAACGAAGACACGAACCCCGCAGGGAGAGCAGCGGGGAGCGTCTTGCTTCCAAGCGATGGGGGACAGTTACCGTGATCCATCAGATTTTAGCAGCGTGAGGCGTGCTGCAGGAAGCGTTGGTTAGGCAGCGGCGTCCTCACCTCCCTTCCTCTTGCACGGCTGGCAGCTGCTCTCTCGGGCTGTGCTGCAGAACGTTTCTGATGGGACTTTGGTCTTACGCATCACTGAGCTGGGAGAAAAAAGCTCCGCTCACGGTGTGGTGCCGTCAGTCCTGCCTCACTGCCTCCCGCGCTGGCCCCTGGAAGCCACCGCAAGATTGGCCTCCGTGTTTTTGTTCTATGTTCTGCGTTCCTGCTGGGCGACGAACCCCTTCAACATTTGCCAGCAGGACGCTGCATAACTCAAGCCTCGACGTATCGCTGAACGAGGGACACTCAGGAATGCATCATCAGTTTTATCTTTCCTCATGTACCAAAACTCTTCCTCCTTATGATGATGCATTGACTTGCATCCCAGTACCTCAAAACTGGCACAGGCAGTTTGAAGTGTTCACATAATGATTACTACCAAGCTGTTCCCGCAACCCCTGATGCCGGGAAGACGTCGAAGAGCGGACGTCGATTCTCAGCGGAGGCGGTAAACGGGAAAAAAAAAAGAAAAATAAATAAATAAATAATAAAAATAAATAATAATAAAAAAAAATAATAATAATAAAAAAAAAAATGTCACGTAAAGACAATCCCTTACACGTTTTCAGTAACCGAGACTTGCATTCTAGGAAATACAGTTGATTCATGAGGTTGTAAAATAGAGAAATTCCAGTCAGTTCGGCAGTCACAGCGATGCGCGTGGCCGCCGTCACGGAGAGGTGTGTGGTCTGCGTAACTCGGCTCAGGAGCGGCCTGACGGGGCCTGGTACTGGCGTGTTGCATCATCACCTTGGCGGAATGTACCGGCCTGTTAAGTCGTGTTGTCTGCAGTGAAGTTAAGAAAAAAATGCAAGTCAGTAAAAAAGAATACTTTTTTGTTTGTAACTATTATTATCGTCTTGTACATTTTGTTCCGATACCAGCGAAAGCAAGGAACACGGCGATGATGCAATGAGAAATGCCTGTATGATGTGTTGTTGTGTAGCTGTCTGCCTCGGCATGTACAGTATTTCCTGGGAGTGGATCCTAAATATTTATATCGACCGAAACCACATGTTATGGACGTGTCTCTTGGCTGGTGGCGGGGGCAGGAATCATGCTTGGCACACACACACGCAGCTGCGGGACACTGGTGAGACCAGGAAAACATTTACATCGGCTGCGCCAGATGCCACTTTGCATGTGCAGGAAATGTTAGGACGCTTATAACAAAATAAATTGTTGCTTTAACTCTAGTTTGTTTTTCAAATAAGGCTTAAGGAACGTGGTTTCTCAATTAAAAGAATTTAAGGTCTATGCTGCATAGATCGTGTTTTTTTTCTTTATTTTGTCTTTATATAAGAACAAAACCTGATTGAATCACATAAGAAAAGCCGCCGCCGCCGCCATCACCAGCACCATCACCACCACCACCACCAGTACGACCACCACCACGACCGGCACCTTCACACATTAACACTCCAGTCACGAAGCGGCGACTCCCTTCCTCTCACCACCAGCCACAGCCTTCTTAACACCTCTCCCTTGCCTCCTCACCACCACATATCTCGTGCTCCACGCGGCCCTCCACCCCCTTTATCCTCGCCACACCTTCCCGAATGGCCTAAACCTTCCAGTGTCCACGTCCTCGCCTTCCTCTGCCTCCTCTCCCAGCCGCACCAACACCGCCATTGATAACTGTATCGCCTCTTTCCTCCCCATAACAAGAGACATAATCTCCCCGTTATGGAAGGTCGCCCCGGCTGTTTACAAGAGTGCAAACTGACCAAGGGCATCGTTAGTGGGCGGGGCGGAGTAGTTGGCGGAGTCATAGACGAGTGATAAGGGAAGATACGCCCGCTTTGTTGACGTTCCTGAGTTATAAGAGTGAAACTGGAAATAGGATTAGAGGGGAAAAAAATAAAGTGGGTGTAAAGTAAGATGTGGAAGAGAAGAGGAGGAGGAAGAAGAGAAGGGCTAGAGAGTTCTTTTTTTTTTTTTTATTTATGTGGGAAGAAAGTTGGTCAAGTCCGCAAAAAAAAAAGAAAAAAAAATGTTCTTGTTTGTCATTCCACCCGAAATTTAGTCAGAAAAAGAACTGAGCATGAAGAGGAACACAAGGAAGATAGAAAGAAGGAAAATGATCGAAGAATTAGAAAGATGAGAGGAATAACTTGAACAGAAGGAAAAAGATTCCCCCAAAAAAGTATGCTTAGAAAGAGAACGAGCAAAGGAAACAGAACAGAAAAAAAAGGAAAAAAAAAATGAAAATGAAATGTAGAAATAGGACATTAAAAAAGTAATAGAAGGACATTAACAAAAGTAATAGAAGAAGAGAGTATAGAAGCAAAGTCAGTAGGTAAAGTAGATTAAAGTTTTAGGAAAAGTATCAGAAAAATTGCAAAACAGCGTGAAGAAAACTAGTAGGTAGAAAAAAAAGTGAACTGGAGGATAAGGAAGACGGAAGAGAGAGGAAGAAGAATGAAGAGAATGAGAAGAATATGGGAGGATAAGGAAGACGGAAGAGAGAGGGAGAAGAATGAAGAGAATGAGGAGAAGAATACGGAACGGGAGATGAAGGTAGAGGAAGGAGGAGAGAAAACAAGAAAACGGATAAAGTGAACTGAAGGATAAGGGAGAATAATGAAGAGGATAAGGAGAAGAATGTGGAGGAGGAGATGGAAGTAGGGGAAGAAGAAAGGAAACTAAAGTGGAAGATGAGACTGAAGAGAGGGAGAAGAATTAAAAGGATGAGAGAGAGAGAGAGAGAGAGAGAGAGAGAGAGAGAGAGAGAGAGAGAGAGAGAGAGAGAGAGAGAGAGAGAGAGAGAGAGTAGAATTAAAAGGATGAGAATAATGAAGAGGAGGAAGAGAAGAAAGGGGAGGGTATGCAGGTAGCCTCGTAGATGACAGGTAAACACACCTTATAACCAGAACAGACCACTATCATCCTCTCTGCTGGGCCGTTGGTTACACACCCGTCACCTTTTTATCCTCGTGTTCTGCGGTCAGTGTTGAGATGTGCGTTCAGGAGGCAGAAGGAGGAGGAGGAGGAGGAGGAGGAGGAGCGCTTTGTCAGGTGCGTTTGTAGTAATGTGGCGCTAGTGGGACGTGATTGCTGTGTGCTTTCTGCAATGGTGTCCGCTTGATGGCGTGAGGGTGAGACTTATGGCGGTGATGGTGGTGATGATGGTCAGATAATGGTGGTGGTGGTAGTGGTGGTGGTGGTGGTGGGTTGAGTGAGAGGTTTATGTATGGTGTAAGTGGTGGTGGTGGTGGTCGTGGTAGGAAGGATGAGGGTTATGGATAATTATAATATTGTTGTAATGAGAGAGAGAGAGAGAGAGAGAGAGAGAGAGAGAGAGAGAGAGAGAGAGAGAGAGAGAGAGAGAGAGAGAGAGAGAGAGAGAGAGAGAGAGGACGTGATACTTTACATTTTATTGGCCAGTGAGTAATACATAAGTACAGTATAATTCACACATGTAAGAGACATACACATGTGAATAGATAAATCGACAGACAGATCGATAGATAGATAAATCGAGAAACAGATAGACAGGCTGACACATAGAAAGATGGATAGATAAATGAACATAGACTGACAGATAGACACACAGACATAAGATAGATAGATAAATCGACAGGCAGATAGATATTTAGATAGATCAATCGACAGACAGACAGACAGACAGACAGACAGAGGAAATAAAAATATACATGAAGCTGTTAGATGTGTTTGGAGATAAGAAGGTAATAACACACTAAGATAGGTGCGCGGTGAAAGGCAGTAATGAGTTTTTAACCATTTGCGTAAATTACTCGTAGGTTGTTAGTGTAAGGTAGTAATAACACTAACACTGCCACTACCTTCTTGACCTTCCTTTCCTGTCTTCCTCCTCCCTTCCTGCTTAATCCTCGTGAACACTCTTGAATTCATCCTCCCCTCAGTCAGTCTCAGTTTATCAGTTCATTTATTTCTTTGTTCATTTATCGATTTATTCAGATGGTTAGGTAGTGAGTGAGTCAGTCAGTTAGTTTGATGCTTATGCTGTTTGTCAAGTCAGCCAGAAATATAGATACAAAAATAAGTAAAAGAATAAAAGTCTGGCGAGGCATAGAGAAAGTGTGTGTGTGTGTGTGTGTGTGTGTGTGTGTGTGTGTGTGTGTGTGTGTGTGTGTGATTGGAGCAAAGGGTGACAACTAAGGCAGATTGACAAGTTCCTAATCAGTTGATGTGGGAGGAAGTGTATTGTGGCACGTCAGTCCTCCCCCGTTTCTCTCTCTCTCTCTCTCTCTCTCTCTCTCTCTCTCTCTCTCTCTCTCTCCTCTCTCTCTCTCTCTCTCTCTCTCTCTCTCTGTGTGTGTGTGTGTGTGTGTGTGTGTGTGTGTGTTGAAAAGGTGTGTTATCTGTAATCTGAGATGTTTCATTTATTTATTTTGAAATGAAACTTAGTGGTGGTGGTAGTGGTGGTTGTAGTAGTAGTAGTTGTTGTAGTCGTAGTGGTAGCAGAAGTCACGATGGTAGTAATAATTGTAAATATTACAATCCTGCGATCTTATTTTTTTTTTTTTCAGGATTTCCATTATATTTCCATTGGTGTGGAAATAATAATTCACAAACACATAATACTTTTACATAATACCAACACGTAATAATTCTACATATATTTAATTCACTTTCACATCTACTTCAACTACCTTTTTTTTTTTTTTTTTGTTTATCTACTGAATTTCCAGTGATACCTTCTAACCATCACAACAACACATCACAATCAATTCATTAGCTTTAACACCTTCAAATTGTCATCACTGTCTACCTTTTGTTTTCCCACTGAATACCCATTGATACTGTCCTAAGCATCCCAACAGTCACAACGGCACTGCATGAGGGTCGTGTCTCGAGGTGGCGGGGGTGTCAGTGCGGCGCGGCTGTTCGTATGCATGGCTGTCAGCTGAGCAATTTGCATTAATGTGTCGCAAGTCTTTAGGCGGCTCAGCGAGAGTCTGTGTGAGGGGAGGCGGGGCGGCACATCAAAAGGCTGCTATTGTTTTATTTCGCCTGAGAGAGAGAGAGAGAGAGAGAGAGAGAGAGAGAGAGAGAGAGAGAGAGAGAGAGAGAGAGAGAGAGAGAGAGAGAGAGAGAGTTAGTTTTTTGTTCATGAAGTCGTATATAATACACTTACACACACACACACACACACACACACACACACACACACACACACACGCGCGCGCGCGCAATAAGAGACCCCCCTTTTTTTTTTCCTCATGAAAACGTACACACACACACACACACACAATACCCTTCCAGAGGGACATTGATCTGGTATGGATTCTGTCGTCACGTCCATATTAATTTCCACTCTGAAGAAAGGAAACGCTGACAATACAAGGGAGGGAGAGAATGAGGGAGGAGGAGGAGGGAGAGAATGAGGGAGGAGGAGGAGGAGGAGGAGGAGGAGGAGGGTTAAGAAAGTTGTAGGCCTTATGTTAGATATTAAGAGAGAGAGAAAAAAAAAAAGAAAAGAAAACGAAAGTCCCTGTGTGTGTGTGTGTGTGTGTGTGTGTGTGTGTATTGTGCGCTTTTTTATAAGGTTCTTTGAGGGAATCGATCTTTTTTCTTTTTTGTAAGAAGGAATCTATTGTGGAAATGCAAATGGTAATGAGTATAATCGAAGATGCAATTGATTTTTTCGGAAGTTCGTGCGTCGCGGAGATTAGAGGGAAGGTAAATAATTAATCGATGTGTGTGTGTGCTTGTGTGTGTGTGTGTGAGTGTGTGTGTGTGACGAGGTATGATGACTCGTGTGAGGTGAGTTACTGGAGCGTGTTGTGACGTGACGGGGATCTCAGAGTGATGGTACTTATTGTTGGTAGAGAGATGTACTCGTAGCAGCGTTACTTTTTTTTCCTATTTTCTCTGCACTTCTTGTCTTTATCATCCATTCTTCTCCTCCTCCTCTTCATTTTGTATTCTAGCTTATCATTTCTAATCTTTTTACTTTTTCTTCCTCCTCCGTATTATAATTAACCTCCATGTATTGTCTCGCTTCCTCTCAACATCCTAAATACATTTTTCCACACACTTTCCTCCCATTGTGACTCCACACGCACTATATCATCATCCTCCTCCACCCCACACACCGCCGTCCATCATCGCTACCCACCATCCACCTTCTCCACACTCCACTGCCGTATCATTATAACACAGCTTCCACAGCTTTTCATTCCCTCTCTACCATAGTATCTTATCCTCCCACTCATATACCACCACCACCACCACCAATACTACTGCAATCCCTTTCCCCTCCATTCGTCCTTTTTGGGCACATTTAACTTACTTCAATGACATTTTCACTCACTTTTAACTTCCCCTTTACTATACCTAACACTTCAATTTTCACCATCTTCACCACAATCCACTTGTTTTAAATTCCTTCCTACCATATGTGCTCTTCCACCTGCAATCACCACCACCGCAATCCATACTTACCTCACTCTTTCTTCCTTACTTACTCTTCCGTCCACTACCATCACCACCTCAATCCCCCCACAATCCACTTTCACAATCCAACCCTTTGCCATATCCCACATTCTCTCCACTGACCATTACCTCACCACCACTCGTTCCCTCTCCGCCCTCCTGCGAGAAACCAAGAGGAGAAAACAGCTCCACCCTACCCCTAAGGTTTCCCTCCAGGTGTGCTGCCCCGCTACTCTCAATCTGGGGGTCACTGGAGGCTACGAACTGATAAATGAAAGTGTCGTAATTAAATGTGTCATGATGGAAATTAATGTACCTTTTTTTTCTCGTAGTATAATGGTGGTGTGTGGATATCAGTATTATTAGCATCGTGTTAATGTGTGTAATTTGCGTCTATAGTAATGTGTAGTAGGGTTGGTGTGGTTATTTATTTTTTTATCTCTGTGTCTCGGTATTATTTGTGGGTAGAATGAAATTAATGTCTTTTTTTTTCTGCTTTGTAATGATGTATTTGTTAGTCAGTGTTAATGTGTGATTTGTCTGTAAGACTATATTGAATGAGTACAATGGTTCTTTTTGTCCCGTTGTTATTTATGGGTAGAATTGTCTTTTTTTTTATATACGTATAGTATGATGATGTACTTAGTCGGTATTAGTGTGTGATTTGTCAACAGGAATACGTAGGAATATGATTCTTTTCGCCTCTCTTTGTTCTAGTACAGTGAATGGATAGTATAAGAACGTGAAAACAAAACATAATGAGAGAAGCAACAAGAAGCCATCAGGCCTACACGTGGCAGTCCTTGTAAGAAAAATAGATGAGAAGTAATATATTTTTCTTTTTTTTTCTTTAGTATAAGAGTGTTGTGTGAGTGTTAGTTGCTATATTGCTTATGATACTTATGTGTGAAATTACCGCTACAGGCAAAGCAAGAGACCTCAGGCAGCTCATACACATACAGATGGAGAGAAAAATGTTCGGAACTCGTACCTGAATTAATTATGGTCTTGAAAATAACATGTTTTAAGCATTTTCTTCATCTTCAGCGATGACAATTTACATGATACAATAGGCGGAGAAAATATATTAAAGATCTAGGTTATAATATATTGCAGAGAGAGAGAGAGAGAGAGAGAGAGAGAGAGAGAGAGAGAGAGAGAGAGAGAGATAGAGAGAGAATGTTGTCGTTGTTGTTGTTGTAATAATGTGTTATGAAAAGTATATACTAATTCACATATACATTTCATATACATTTTCGGGTTGTGAGATATTATAAAGGCGGACAAAATTAATGAAGCTCGTGTTTACCGGCAAAGTAATGAAATTCTAGTTTGTTATTATATTGTTCGTTATTTGCGCTCAAGTAATTGCACGAATATCAAATTAGAGCAGCACGCGGCAGCTTGCTCGGCATTTTTGTCGCTGTGTGCCGCGGGATACACGTACAGGTGGGAAACACTTATTAATATCAGGTGTCACTGAGGCTACGCCAGGTATTTCCACACGGGACAGGTATAGAGAGGAGGAGGAGGAGGAGGAGGAGGAGGAATGAGTTGAGGAGAAGAAAGATAGAATATGATACGATAGTTTGATAAAAAAAATAGACAGAGTACAAATGCGTAGGTGATGAAAGAATTATAAAGCAGGAGCAGGAGGAGGAGGAGGAGGATAGCATATGATAGAAAAACAAGACATAATAAAAGAAAGATTGACAGAGTACAAGTGTGTAGGTGACGAAAAAATTATAGTAAAGGAGGAAGAGGAAGACGGATGGATGGAGGGAAGGGCGGGGGAGTTAGAAGACAGTACAATGTTTCCTACCACATCATGGGAGGCAATGACTTCCTGACGAGGGAAGGTCTAAGATATTGGTCAATAAAGTTACAAGTATATAGACAACTTTCAACGTGTGTCTGCAGCCCCTCCCAGCCTAGCCTGGCCTTCCCTCACACCTCTTCATCACCGCCACCACCCTCACCTCCCCCCCATCCCGGCTTGCAACTTTTCTTCCTCCTCCTCCTCCTCCTCCTCCTTCTCCTGTTGTTGTTGTTGTTGTTGTTGTATTTCTTCTTCAATCTTCTCCATTTTCCTCCACCTCCTCCTCCTTTTCCGTCCCCACACTGTCCTCTCCTCCTCCTCCTCCTAATCCTCCCCCCATCAATACCACCAATACCACAATACCACGAAAGGATCGGGCACTCGGCTTGGCTAATACGTGTCAGGAAACCTAAACTAAAACACTCGCTTGTAAATTATTAATAATAGATGTTAGAACTAGGAAATATAAGATGGAGGGCGTGTATCGGCTGACATTAACTGCTACGTGATTTTAAAGTTTAATGCATGGGACTTTGAGACCGAGAGAGAGAGAGAGAGAGAGAGAGAGAGAGAGAGAGAGAGAGAGAGAGAGAGAGAGAGAGAGAGAGAGAGGGAGAGGGAGGGAAAAAAATACTGCCAGCGATCATTAATTACATCTTTTGTCACCGCTGCAGAGTGGATAAAACCGCCTTGATGCTTTGGGCTGATGTAATTGAGCCTTAGTTAGATCGTAAATGCTTGGCTGATATGTGTTGACAACTTTATAATGTGTGTACCCGCCGCTGCCACTGCTGCTGGGGGGAGGAGGGAGCTGGGTCTTCCGATGATCTGTTGTTGTGAGCGTTGATTGATTAATTGATTGACTGAAGGCGCTGAGAAATTACTACTTGTACCTGTCTGGCTGTCGCATTAGTGATATATTACCTTATAGAAAGTGAAGAGTCAGTGGGGTTGCTTTTTTATTTATTTATTTCTTTTTTATTTTTTCATGGTAATTTATTCTGTACCTGACGTGTTTTCGTTTTCTTTATATGTTTGATTTTCTTTTCACTCTCTCTCTCTCTCTCTCTCTCTCTCTCTCTCTCTCTCTCTCTCTCTCTCTCTCTCTCTCTCTCTCTCTCGCTTTTTAATGATATTGTTTTGATTTCTCTGTTTCGTTATATGCTTGTTTTACTTTTCTCTTTTTTTACTTTACTACTACTTCTTTTACTTTACTACTTTTTTTTTCTTTAATTATATTGGTTTTATTTCTTCGTTTCATTATACATTTGCTGTTCTTTTCCTACACGTCTTTCTTTAGTTGTGTTTCTATTTATCTGTTTCCTTATTTGTTTGTTCCTCTTTTTCGATCGTTTTCCTTTCATTACGTTTTTATATATCGTCCTTTTTCTCCCACACTTTCTTCATCCTTTAAATTTTCTTCCCATTTCTTTCATTTCAGTTACTCTTCTCTCGTATCCATTATATATGTATTTCTTTACCTTCGTCTATTTCTTTATCCTTCCTTCCATCCACCCAATATCCTTCCAGCGGTAATATATGACTTTTCTAACGACACTAATGAATGAATGAATGAATAAGATAAATATATGTAGTCATTTTATCTCGTTTCCCTTCTTCTCCTTTCTTTATCCCTCTCTTCACATCTGCACAGCCCTTATCCTCTTCTCTTCTCATTCCCTTGTTCCCTTTCAGTCCCTCTCTCTAACCTTTTCTCTTCCTATTGCCCCGCCCTCCTTTCTTCCCGCTCTTCTTCCCGTCCCTCTTTGTCCTCTCACCTTCCCCCGGTCGCGAAAAAGTTTGTTGCGAAAAAGTGACACTCTTTGCTTCTTAATTGACTGATAACAAGTCTTAATAATTAGTGAACAATGCATATCCGGTCTAGGAGTACGTAGTCTCTCTCTCTCTCTCTCTCTCTCTCTCTCTCTCTCTCTCTCTCTCTCTCTCTCTCTCTCTCTGGTTGTGTTGCTTTTTTTCTATTTTGTTGTTGTTGTTTATGTTCATCTTCTTGTTCTTGTTCGTTTTCTTGTTCGTTATTTTGTTCTTGTTCGTCATTTTGTTCTTGTTCGTCATTTTGTTCTTGTTCGTCATCTTGTTATTGTTCATCGTTTTGTTCTTGTTCGTCTTCCTTTGTTTGTTCGTCTTCTGTTCGTCCTCTTGTTCTGGTTTGTCATTTTGTTCTTGTTCGTCATTTTACTCCCGTTCGTCTTCTTGTCCTTGTTATTTATTCTTCTCACGTGCTCCTGCTTTCCTCCCTTCCTTCCTCTCTCTCTCTCCCTCCCCCAGTAAGTACCAGGTGTCTTTTCCCCCTAAAATTTGTTTGTTGGAAGAATAATTTTTTAATACTTGTGTTCATAATGGCGGTAGAAACACGAATATTTGTTGTTTTAAGGGAAACGTTAATAAGAGACAGGTTTTGAGGGGAATGCTAAAAATAATGTACGTAGTGAGGTGGATGTTCCGGACAGAGGTGTAAGGGAACAGGTCGCGGTCACACCTGTCCTGATCCACCACTACCTAGCCACACCTGTCGACGGAAGGAAGTTTGAAGGGAGACTGACACCTCTACTGTTACCTCTACTGTTAGATAGATATTTATGTACGTGGCTCGAGTGATACATGTAGTACATTGGGTGGAGAAATGTGTGTTTGATATATATAAACGTGGATTGATAGATTTATGGTTGGTATTGCTATTGGATGTTGATACTTTGTTTTTGAGTCTCTGACGTGGATTTGTAAATATATGGCATAAAATTATAGTTGGTATTAGTATTTTTTTGGGGGGGACATTTTTTTGTTGTCTTTGGTGTAAGGGGTGTTGTTGTTGTTGTTGTTGTTGGTGTTGGTGGTTGTTATTGGTGTTGGTGTAGTTTGTTGTTGTTGTTGTTATTGTTGCACTTTTACGTAATTCTTCAGTACCGCAAAATTTGCTGTATGAGAGTGCATTTTTAAGCAGCCTGAGGTGCTTAGTTGGCTTCAAGTACTACGTGTAAAGAATAAGAACACACATCAGCTTATCAGGCACACCTTGCTCGCGGCTGAGGACCGTACTGATTCTGAGACTTTACTGCGGTGAGAAGCTTAGGGAGAACACAGGAATTAGCGTCAAATAAGCAGACTTTTGTATACCCTTAATATGAACCCTGCCCAGCACCCTTCACACAGAGGAGATAAAGCGAGAAGACTGGTAGTATTAGATGAAAGACTTAAATATTCATTGAAAGAAGATTACGGACACACCTAACACACTTCTTCCTTTCAAAGCCGAGTCGACACACACACGAGACTTCCATACAGAACGGGCCGGCGAGGATTAATTAGGCAGAAGAACAAAAGGTAAAAGTAGCATACAATACGAGCGGCGGGAGATAAGGCAGCAGGTGGGGAACAGGTGATAGGGATCTTAATTACGTGGCACAGGAAGCAGCACCCAGGTAGTACATAGTTGTTCTCTTCTCCCAGCCAGGTGACCTACTCCCCTACCCCTCTCACCCCCACCAGACCCTTACCTTACCGCCTTCACCTGCAGTGTTTTGGTGGTGGCTGTAGTAGTGGGGTTTTAAGGTGGTGATGGTTGTGGGGTGACGTTGTTGTTGTTGTTGTTGTTGTTGTTAATGTAATATTAGTTTTATAATTGCTGTTGCTACTACTACTACTGCTGCTGCTGCTACTAATACTACTACTACTACTACTACTGCTGCTGCTGCTACTACTACTACTACTGCTACTACTACTACTACTACTACTACTACTACTACTGCTACTACTACAATAATGATATCACCACTACTGCTATAACAACAACAACGACGACAACGACAACGACAACAACGACAACAACGACAACAACAACAGCAGCAACGACAACAACTACAACAACGACAACAACAACAACAACAACAACAACAGCCTGCTGCTGCTACTACTACTACTACTACTACTACTACTACTACTACTACTACTACTACTACTACTACTACTACTACCACCACCACCACTCCAACAACTACTACTGTACTTTTCGTTTCCATCCTAAACTACTTATATCACTACCACCGTATATTTCTTAGTACGACATATCGCGGGCAGGAATGCTAGCAGTCAATCGCAAAGAGCATCAGCCAGACACAGAGGTCTTGTTCAAATTAAGTACAAAGTGTCATCATAAAAATCGTGTTTGGGAATGTTTGCGGTTTGTTGATGCCGTCAGCTGTGGGAATAATACACATTGCCGGGGAAAAGTTGGGGGTAAAAATATCTCTTTAAAACAAGTCTCCTCTTTTTTTTTTGCCAGGCAGTGAATGACCTCAAAAAGATAGTAAGAGATAATGAGAAAAAAATTCTTCTAATAAAAAGACAAAGAACAAAATGGAAGCACAAGTATATCAAGCTCCTCCATTACTTAGTTAATCACCACTTTTACTCGTTCAGTCTGTCACCTTCCATCACTACAATTGCTGCTCTGTTACCCTGAATCTATTACTCTGTTCACTCCCTCCTCCGCCCTCGCTTCCTTGCTGGTCTGGCTCCAAATCTCTTATTCCTGTAAATGTTCTGATTCTTGCCTCGTACAGTTGCATTATTGCCGCGTACGGTCTTCTAACTGCTACGTACTGCATCCTATGTAACATGTATTGTCTCTTAACTTCCATGTATTCTCCTAATTTAGACTCACAATCTCCTAATGGTCAAAGCAGTTAAGGACATTTCCGAATTAAACCTTTGACACGTATAACCTGCTACCAACATTAGAGAGTTAGTAAGGTAGTAAAAGTCAAACTTAATCTGGCTTACTTCGAATTAGAAATTTCACAGGTCAGCTTGAAAACAACGCCACAACATTACTATTTTGCAAAAGAGAAGACATCAAAGCCCTAGAATAACCAGCTGCTAATATATTTAATACTTGTAGTGTAAAAATAGTGAAAATTCCTCATAGATAAGATTAGATCAAACCCGATTCAGATCAAACAAAAGAAGCAGCAAGAATCCGAAGCAATTATTCAGCAACATTCTCTGACCTTATCCATTAAACATATCACGTAAGGTCACAAGAAAATACCAGTAATAGGAAGGTGTCAGACAAGACGACGCTTTCTTATAAACTGTTCCCTGTGATTATTAGAGGAAGCGTTGAAGAATTTGGGATGGAAATAAATTGAATGAGTGGAGCTAGATAATATTCAAGACAATTGTCCAATTTTGGGTAATCCTTTTGGTTCTTTTCTCTGGAAAGCAGCACCTCAGTGGCTTTTTTTTTCTTGTCCTTTGCCAGTCCCTTTCACAAAAAAAAATAATAATAATAATGAATAAATACATAAACTTTATATTGCTGTTGGTACTTTCCTGATGAACGGTAGCAGATGATATTGTGATGATGGTGATCCTCAAGGTAAAGCTGTCCCGCCAACTACTTGATAATGAAATCTATGTGGTCAATGAAAAGTAGGTATAAAAAGTTCATTACTTGGAAAGGAAAGCCTGTTCAAAGCTACACTTGTTTATCATGGAACAGAAGAAGGATACTGGTTGTGATCAGTTCAGGAGTCTGTGGTGCACTGAGTTAGACATTGACCCATTGGCCTTTCATACAGACTAATTTCAAACGCTAGAGAGATGCTCAGCTGGGTTCTCACGAGTACATTTGATGGTATATAATCCTCCGTTCATTTGTCGCTATAAAATGCAAACTCTTCAAAACCCTGATAAACTCTAATGTAGGTGATTGAAAAAAAAACAGTTAGTTGAGAGTAGAGTGCCGAAAGTTGGAGCGCTAAGACGATTAAGAAGAGTCATCGTGCTACAGGTATGACTCAGACTCCCGCAGGTGGATTTTCTTTTTTATTACCCGCGGCACTTGCTAACCAGCCAACCGAGGACTGTCGTAAGAATCGCTGCGGGTCAAAAGCAAAATAACTCTTGGATTTCCAGAAGGAGCTGATTTTTTTTTTTTTTTTTTCATGTAGGAAGAATATCGGCCAATGGCAACAAAATTAAAAGAAAAAGAAAAAAAAGTAAAAAGGCCCACTGAGATGCCAATCCCCAAAAGTAAGAAATGATTGTCAGAGATTTAGGAGACAGGCGTCTTGAAGCTTTGATGAGGTGCCGTGATACAAGTTTGGTAATGAATATGAAGTTATAGGGAAGTGAAGAAACACTCGTAGAATAAAGCTAGAGTAAGAAGAAAAGCCAGCACTGTAGTGGTGTTAGAACGACTAATGGTGATAGATTAGTTAAAGGAAGAAAATGATTAAGGTGCTTTTCCATAACTTTTACATATAGAGCATTCCTTCACTTTCCTGTAT